>NW_007578929.1:161912-162774 GCF_000690725.1 Stegastes partitus
TGAATGTATGTACTTTTTATATTGAGGTACACAGGAAGTAATTTTAATGTGAACACAACAATGAAAAATACACACACACAAAGTAGTTTTACACACAAATAAAAAATAAATAAGGATAAAGGAATGATTATACATTAAATACACAAAGGAAGCAATATCAGCTTTAATAAAAACGGATCCAACAGCCATAAAATGCAATAAATGAACATATTTGAAAGAAACTCTTGAGCTTCATAAGTAAAATGTTGCACAATGTGCACAATGTACAAGGTTTACCACGACACACTAAGGTAGCATTCTGAGTAGCTGACCTGGACCAGGCACTATGGATGTCCTTATGGGAGTCATTTATTATTGAGTATCTGGCGATACCAAGTGTCAGTGGGATATTTTTTGTAGGTAATACACACTTCAAGCGCACTAAAGTAAATAAAAACAATCCAGTGTACAGTATATGCTTGACAACTGAGTAGCTCTGCAATTCATGAAGAAAAAAAAAAGAAGCATTTCTGGATCCAAGCTGTCCCCAGTGTTACGTAGGTATTCTCTACATGTGTGTCAGAAAATATATCGTAGAGTAGCTGTAGTATTTGGTTTCACCATCAAGTTGAGCCTCTTACTGTTTGCATGTTGATTATTGATTGATAATTCTGCCAACAACTGATTAAGAGTTACTTAAAATTTGCATTTTAGCATCCTGCCACAAACTGTGCTCTTTCTTTACAACGCCCACGTAACAGTGGATGTAAACAAAGGATCGAACTTAGGTTCGTGCTGATACTTGTCATTTAAAAAGTGCCTCGATTGTTCTCGATCTAGATTTTTGAGATCAGATCAGGACATCCCTTATGACAGGGGTGTC
>NW_007578929.1:163004-165119 GCF_000690725.1 Stegastes partitus
GTTAACGTGAGCGTCTCATGTTAAACTGCCATGTTTTGCATGTGTCTTGTAGGACAGTCGTTCGAAGTGTACTCTGAATCTGCCTATATCTAGATTCCTTCTTGTTGTAATACATCTCCTGTCGTTAATATTTCCATTGTCAAAGTTACAAAATGAATGAAATGTTTACCATAATCAGTTGTAAGACCAGTAAGGAAACTATTAACCAGAGGTAATTTCCTGAAAGGAAGTGAAAAGCATCCTCAATACCCCAACATAAATACCTCAGTACATGCAAGTTCTGCTTTTAAACTTCACTGAACAACTCACCTGCTAAATGCACTTCAGATATCTTCAGTATAATGAAAACAGTAAATGAAATAAATCTGCCAGGTTGTGAGATAATTGATGAAGGTGACAATAAATAAAAAACTGAATTCTGCTACACATCTGTATTCATTTTTTGATTTTTGGTGTGTATTTGTATGCTTTTTTTTTGGTGAAATGTTGAATAGTTTTATCTGTTTGGGCCTTGAACAGCTTTTGATTCATTTAACTAAACCATTTGAGAAGATTAAAGGGGTGTCTCATCAACAATGCATTATATAAGTCCATAGTATGTTGTTGTGATGTAAAATCAGATACGGAAAAGCTTAAAGATCAGTACAAAACAGTGTAGTCTACAGTATGTCCCTCTGAAATCAAGTGGAATGGAGTAAATAAAGGAGCAGAAAATGAAAATACCAAGTACACATCCCTTAAAATTGTACCTAAATAAGTGTACTGAATTACTTTCCACTACTTTCCATCCCTGCTCTCGATGCTCCAGCCTTCTCTCAGTCTCTCTACGGCTCCACCGCAGCCTGTTTGTCTCACCACTTTCCCTCTTGTGTCTGCAGAAAAGCCCTGTGTTGTGCATCGGAGAGGAACAGCCCAAAAACCGGTTCACTGAGCTGCAGGTGCTGAAAGGACATTTTGACATTGTTCGATTTCTGGTGCAGATTGATGACTTCAGGTAAGCAGACCACGAACCCCCCGCCCCCCTTTTCTCTCTGTCTCTCTAACCTCTCTCCTCTCTACCCTTGGCTGGCCTCTATCCCTCTGTGATTGACAGGAGATCCTCACCTACAGCAAACTTACAGAGCATGACAAGAGCCCAATCATCACCACTATGTGATTGTGTGTGCACAGTACAGTATAACCAAAGCCTTTTAATGCTCTCCGTACACACATGCACACACACATATATAAGGTTTTCGCACCTGCTCTCCTCTCTGTGCTGCGTGGTGGAAGCATGCTACGCACTGGCATGGTAGAGTGGGTCTGCATAAGTGGTCAGATTGGGATTTATAACTGAGCTAAGTGTATGTGTGTGCGTGTCAGGAGGTGGGGGTCGCTTTACGCCTGGTCTCCTCCAGTAATAACCCCCTCCTCCGGGCCTCGTCATCCCCTCACACAGGTCCACAGTCGGGGGCAAAGGCCAGAAAATTCTCTGCAGATTGCTTTTGAAGTCCGAAAATGTATCCTCAACAGTTCCTCTCTTCTCATTTTATCTCTCAGTTTCATCCGCTCATCCTGTCTGTTGATTTTGGGAGCAGGCAGTGCGGTTGGTTAAGGGTCAGAGGGCAAGTTAAGGTGATAAGCTCCAGGACAGATGTTTTTTAAGAATTCTCAGGTGGAGATGGGCCTACGGGAAATGAGTCCTCACATAAATAGAGATTGCCTCAGTGTGTTTGACTAGTCAACCTGCTAAAGATGAGACCTACCGACTGCAAGTCTCAGCTGTAGACTTGGTTACTGTGGACTTCAGTACTGTTACCCTGCAGTACCTTTTATCAGTACCTCTGTCCATAATACAAAAAATTGAATTTAAGTTGTACAAAAACAGGACTTTTTAATTCCACCATCATTCATATATTTAAGTACAGCATGCCCCAGAAAATAATGATTAAATAATACTCTAAAAAGGTGCGTCAGTGCTAATATTTTAATTGTCAAATACTTTAACATCTGGGTGAAACATTGGTGCAATGTACCCTTATTGTAGGACCACCATAATCTGAATGTATGTACTTTTTATATTGAGGTACACAGGAAGTAATTTTAATGTGAACACAACAATGAAAAATACACACA
>NW_007578929.1:166250-170919 GCF_000690725.1 Stegastes partitus
TGTTCATGAACCAGGGAAGAAGCATGCAACGTTCTTGATATGTGCATCTAATGCAAACCATCAAACAACTTTCCTGTTATGTTGAAGAAGTGTCTCTTGTCAGTACACATCACCACTGATATATTGCCCAGGCCTATATAGGCAACACTGATGTCCAAATTTGCGACTTTTTTCTAGTTGTCATCGACTGTGTTGTACTTAAACAAGCTACAAGGGTGATGTAGTGTCACTCTTTCACTTTCTACCACATGTTTTACCCTCAACAAGATTTGGCACCGATTTATTGTGACTGGGTCCTCTGTAGTACTGATGTAATACAATTGTTACCCTTAAAAGTTTCTTCAAGTTATATATGCACCTGATTTCTAGAACAAATCTTGCCTTTCTTGTTATGTTTTCCAGATGTGCCTCAGCAGGAGATGACGGCCTTATTTTGGTGTGGAACGTTGAGGTAATATGTTGCAACATTATTTGTGTGTAATAGTGAAATTTCACACAACACAGTGGGGCTAAATGCATTTTATTTTGTGTGTTTGTTTGTGTGTGTGTATGTGTGACTGGTAGACTGGTGAGAGGCTGCAGGAGCTGAGGGGCCATTCCCAGCAAATAACAGCCATAACCACCTTCACCTGTAACAATGAAGTCACATCGCACACCTCGCTCATCACCGCCTCCTCAGACCGAAGCCTCAGTGTATCCTCAAGCAGTGCCAAACGCACAACAGATGCATACACACGCACACACACAAACACCATACCATCCATATGTACTGTAATTGTTGTATTTGTAATTTCCTTAGTTGTATTTGTCAGCTGTGGGACCCTGACACAGGCAACAGGGTTCAGACCATTTCAGATCTTCAGTCTTCTGTAAAGGTAACTGAGCCTCTTTGAAACCTCTTTCCAACATGCTTGAAAAATGCCAGTATTACAGTGTTAATGAGACACTGCTTGAGTCATATCGCTGTGCACATAGATACCAAGTAGAGTTGTGAAATGTCAGAAATGTGTGTTAAAACACCTCCCGAGCAGCTTATATTATTATTTTTTCATAGTATTGGTGTAAAAACTATGTATGCAAGAAATTGGCTCAACAACACTTTTCAATAACCTGAGCAATGAATGTGCTTGCTGAATCCAAATGTAAAAGGTGCTGTACTCTGTGCATCAACACTTAAAAGCTTTAAAAAAGATGAAATTCGAGTTTGTTAGAGTCTCTCCACTACCTGCTGCTGATACGTTGTCAGCTGGCAGAGAATCAGTGTGACACCAACCTGTTTGCTCATATTGCTCCTTTCTCAACATCACTCATCATCTCAGAGCAAGCCAGATAAAGCTCACTGCAATTCACAAATCATGTAAAATTACAAAAGCTAAATTGCAAATATCTGCAGTATTTTGTACTATTCTGAACAGAAGCAGAAACATTATTAGTAGCCAGACTTAAAGCTGGAGTAGGCAGTCATTTTCAGTGTGTAATCAAAGCGGTTTGGGAGGAAACTAGATGTCTGCATTTCTCTTGACTCTGTTTCCAGGCTTTAGAAGAACTCTAATGGCCAATCACGGGGCTTTTCAGACAGATCAGGCGAGGTCGTATCAAGAGCGAGACAGAGAGCAGGACGTTGTGGCTGAATGGGTTAAAAAAAAGAACGTTCTCTTTAGAGCTGCTGCCAGTATTCAACATGATCAAAGACGTTGTTGCTGAAAATGCATCAGCATCAATATTTTAATCAGACGCATGCTTTTATTTATTTTTTCCTCAAAAGTGTCAATTCATTGTAGAAAATGCTTTTCTTTCATTTCACCATTAGTTGTTTTTGACTCTAGTCATTGGTCAGCTGTTCTCTTAGATAAGACTGGCGACACCAAGTATGGTTCAGTTCAGTGTAATAACTTCTGAAGACCTGTGGCTTCAGAATTATGGCAGTGCTTCAAATGATATCTAAAAAAAAACAATACTTTGTACACTGTGCATTGTTTCAATGGCAGACCACACCTGCACAAGTCTTATGCATCAACACGTGAAGAGAAAACACACAGGCCCTTTACATCTGTTTGCTTCTCTGTCTCTCTTTTAATATAGCCAGATTGCCAAAAAATCTGTTCTCATTTCTATATGTACCTGTTTCTGTTGTCAGATGACATAAGAACTATAAAATAGTCACTGAAACCCAGCTTATTAAGACTACATGTCAACCAGCAGTCACCTCCATGCTGCTGCTCTGCACTTTTAAAATCCTGATTTAATAACTGAGACAGCATCTGACAGACTCACCTAACACACAAGTTAAAGACGACGGCTGTGCAGTAAATCCGACTTTATTTATATACAATTCAAAGCTACTATCAAAATCAGAAAAAACTCCCAATAAGGTTTGTTTAATTTGTTTAATATACAGACTGAATTGTTAAATATCATCATCTGTGATGGTGCTCTGTTATACCTGCAACTTACAAACCTGCTGTTTATGTGATTTCTATTTTGTGCACAATCCAGTCCATGTTTCTGGTTGGTATAGTTATGCCAGTGTTTCCTGACAACATCCAGTCTGAAATACTGCTTATCATCCAGTCAAATGTTTAAATCATGATTGAAAAGGGCCACCCATAAATTGAGAGTCGTTTAACAGGTAACAATTTCCTGATAGTGACCATACCTGCAGAAATGTTCCATTAATTAATACAGAAGATACTGAGTAAATGTTGTTCCTTCACATTAGAGTTTCTTGGGTTTTCCAGTCATCTGACTCTGTGCAATTAAGTTAGTGTTGGCAGGATATGAAACATACTAATTAAAATGCTTGACACTAAAGGTTGTTACGCCAGTTATAATTTGAGATAGAAAATGGTAATTGCCTCCTCTTGGTTGCAGATTAAGGTTAATTGCAACATCTATAGGCTAATTGTATTTGATTTCTTGTCTTTGCTATTTTGTGTGCATGCGTGCGTGTCCACATCAAAAATGGCATGCGTTTCATGTGCTGAATCTCTTGCGCGTCTCTCTCAGTGTTTGCTGGTCCTGGAGCGGCTGTGTGTGTGGGTCTCCGGTGGGGAAGAACTGTGTGTGTGGAACAAAGACTTTCAGCTGCAGTGTCACAGACAGAACCACAGCGACACTGGTGAGACAGAATCATCAAAAAACACTGTCAGTTGTTGCATCAACTGTGCTCACCCCTGATGCTGTTGTTTGCAAATAAACTGATTAATGTTATGATGTGTTGTATTTTGCAGGAATAACTGCTTTGATAGAGCTGCCAAAGAACTGCATAGCAGCTGCTATGGATAAAGAGATAGGTAGGAGAAAGACTTTGGTTTTATCAGAAGACAAAATATAATTTAGAGCAAACTGCATTGCTGAACCGAAAATATTCAGATCTAAGCTTAATATCATGACATCAAAATCCCTTTATTCTACATGCCCCCCTTAAAAGATGCCAAAATAAACCAATTACATGCAGCAGATAATGTCAAAAACTACAAATTCTGCACTCCTCAGTGCAACTGGGAAGCGATTAGTGACTCTGCTGTGACCAACAGTGATAAAAGTTAAGGGACTTTATAAAAAATAAATAATTTGGTATGTAGGGTCAACCGTTTTTCAGTATTGATAAGTACTGTGGGCTCTTGGAAAAATGTCTGACATGTTCATTGAGATTTGGTTTTTGCATTTTTGGAAAATAATCAAATTCATTTAAGATTTATAGGATATTAACTGTGTTACATTACATAGGAGCCATTTTTGAGTTCTCACACTGAGTAAAAATGTTAGAGGGGCAAAACACACCCAGACACTGCTTGGAGTTCAGAGGAATAAAAGAATGCTTATTTCTTCCTCTTGTCAGTGATCTACAGGCTGACCGTCTGTGATTCTTCCGTGTCAGTGGCTGAGATCCGCCGTTTGTCCGACCACCAGGACCAGATTCGAGCTCTTATTAACATCAATGGTCTGTTTGAATAAACTCTGAAGCATTAAAAGGGACTAGTGTTCCATTTTTGACATACCAAGACAGTATCCTGGTTCATGTGTTCTGCTTTCTGGTTCCTCAGACAGGCTCTTTGCCAGCGGTTCCCATGCGGGCGAGTTAGTCTTGTGGGATGCGATTGAGTGGAACATCCTGGCCTACCAACACATCCTGTGGGAGGAGTCACAAGCCAGTACCCAGACTGAAATACGAATGGGTGCCCCCAAACCCAGCGAGATGTCCATTCAGCATCTGACCACCAACGGAAAGGTGAGGACAGAATAAGACAGAATGGGTGGATGTAGCTATTGTTGTTTTATTGTGATACATACACAAAACTCTATGTTTGTGTGTTTGCAGCTCATCCTTGCAGCTGTGGGCAGCGGTCTCTATGTGTACAATGTTGAGACCAAAGCAGTGGTGACCTACAGGAAGGTTGCACATGACTCTAATGTGTTACACACTATGCTGCTGTCTGACAGGTAGGATTTTTGGCCTTTAAAAAAAAAAAAGAAGAAATCTTGTTTCTTGACTTTTTAAAGAGGGTCAGAAGGTTGGATTGGTTTGTTTCCCAGCGTGCCTCCTGTCTGCTCTGTGTAAACATGGCCTGCAGTTCACCCAGAAAGTCCTTGAATTGTTGTCTCATGACTGTTGATAGCTGCTCAGTTTCTCAGAGAGAATCTGGTTTATTTTTGGAGAATTTTTAAA
>NW_007578929.1:171317-195733 GCF_000690725.1 Stegastes partitus
CCCCCATCACACATAATTAGCTTTAGGACTTGACCATTACTTCTGGTTGTACGTTTCTGGCACTGATAAATGGTGCAATTTTGACAATTGTCAAAAGTAATACGCTTTTCAAACCTACAGGCAAGTTTTGTAGTTAAGAGAGTAAAAACAAGATAGATTCTACGTTTAATCCTCTGCCATTAGTCTGTAGCTGCTTAGACCAAAGACAGATATTTTTTTATTTTTTCTTAGTTTTATTCAAGTATTTCTCACAGATCCAACATTATTTAGTAATACAGAAAGCAAAGATTTGATTAAAGTTTAGAAAAAAAATAAGCATGCCATATTTTTCAGTTTCCACTACTGTTAATTATCTTCAGAGTCCTTTGATTTATTTTGCGACTCCTTGTGAGGATCTTTGCTTCCAGGCTGGTTTAGATTGATCCGTGTCGCAAGCCTGCACTCCATTTTTCATCCACTTGAGTGCGCCATTGTTCTTGTCTTGTGCAAGACATTAAAAACGGATTCCTAGAAATCCAGAAGACCAGATCATATCAGCATTTTTTTTCTTCCTTTTAATAAAACACAAAACTTCTAATAATGGTTCTAAAAGCTCCTTTATGCCTTTTTTTTGGTCAGAAGGTGGTCTGAAAGAACAAGCAGGCATTTCTGCAGGAGGCAGTAATATGAAAACGCCCTGCAATTCAACTAAATCAACCAAGTATCAATTTGTGTCCTGAACTTTTTTGTGATGAGAATTTTTTCTTAACGAAAGTAGACAACAAATACATTTGGATTAAATGGTTTATATTAGTCTCTTGCACCAAGTTACACAGAACGAGTCAGGGCAGCAGCTACAACCAACATGATCACATGGCAAGTCCATACTGTACATTTGCACAAATTCAGTAAGAGAACATTTCATAAGTGGATAGTTATAAATAGTCTACTTGACAGAGTCTGCTATCATGAAAGATACAAGGTTCTCTGTTGTAGCCACAGCTTGTTTTGTATATCTAGTTTCTACAGTAGAACATTCAAACCACTAAAACAAATCAGGCTCATTTAAGTGAATTTTCTCAAATATCAGACTTTGTGCGTCATCGAGGCACTTAAACACAAAATGAAATTAGTCCCCAACATTGACAAGATCACTCAGAAAAGCTGCTCTTGAGGAAATTCAGTATACTGTACCGACCTGTCGCATCTATTATCAGTAAGATGTCAGTACCTAACCCTGTGATCCTCGAGCAGCTTTTGCTCCTGTCACATTTTCTGTCACTGTCGGCTCATTTTTCACTGCAATATAAAGTCCTACACCTCTATGGAAACAGCACAACTATGGCTAACAATAGAAACAACTCAAATATGTCTTCATGCAATATAGCATAGTTAAAATGCCATAAGTCATGAAAAAGAAAAAAAACTAACTTGGAATTAACATTTACAGCATTTTTTTTCAAGTGGCCGTGAGTGTTTTTGATACTGGAAAGATTGTGGCTGTACGACGTATTGTAGATATTTTACTGCTTACATCTTCACAACCATTTTTTTTCACAATCTAATGCAAATCAACTCCATACGGATGTTTCTCTCCACTGCTGCATTTATTTTGTACTCACGTATGTTTGATTTAATACCATGAATCATAAACAAAACCAAAGTTGAATTTTCTTTTAGTTAGTTTACTAAAATTGAAAACACCTGGAATCAACACGTACAACATTTCTCTAAGTGCCCACAAGTGTTACCAATTCTAGGAAAAATGGTTAATCTACATACTGTAGATGTTTTACTACTTAGAAATTTTAATTGTAATTTGTTTTCATACTTGCCGCCTCTCTGCTCGGTGTACACACAGTCTGCTGTTTAACTGAGAAGTCCCTGAATTTTTCCATGTGATTGTTAAGTTCATCTGAGTCAGTCATGGGTTTTTGATGAATATTTAAATGAGACATGTAGAATACAATAATGTTGATGAAGTATTACAATTTCAAGCCAAGATGTGGATAATTTCCCCCAACGGATTAATTCAAATACAGTTGAAAAGTTCCAACGATGTAAAAAATCTAACATGAAATCCAACAATTTCTTCTGTTTTCGCTGCTTCTGGCTCAGAAAAATGGTGTCATTTGTAAAAGATGTAAATTGGTTAATTGGATGCACAGGAACCTCAGCCTGGTCTTTGTTTTGAATGTAACTCCAAATCTTCAGCGTATCCCTACGTATGTCACCGTCTAACCTGTTGCAAGTTGTGTATGTTCAATACATTCACCTTACAAACAGAAGAAGAGCTTGTGGTTATTATTACTCAAGTAGCTGCCTCTCTTTCAGCGAGCTGATGTCCTGCTCTGAGGATGGCAGCGTGAGGATGTGGGAGATCCAGGACTTGCCTCCTTCTGCTGAACCAGCCTCTCCAGGTGACACACATGCAAACAACAGGACACACACTCAGATGTTCCAGCGTTGATGGGACGGCAAACAGTTCCCACACCTTGTAAACGGCCATCATCCCATTTCCTCCCACGGATTTGCCATTTTATGAAAACTAGATTACATTCCTCATGATAGATTACATACTTAAGTATGAATTAGAAAGATCAAAGACTGGAGAAAATTGCCTGCACTGAACTTGTGTATGTGTGTAGTGCAGTGTCTTGATGTGAGGGAGGAGGTTAGGTACAGTAATGTTGGCCAGATGTGGTGTTGTGTACATCAAAGGAAAGTGGACCGTACCAGCACTCAGACTGGCTGTGTTTTCTGCTTAAGTGGGGTGGTCTAAAGTTGAGTATGCGTCTGTGTGGTCATGCTGTCTTTGATGCTGTAGATGTCTGTAGTTAGTGTCGCACTGTGGTGAGTTTTGGCTGGAGAATGCACTGCAAAGGCCAATTATTTGTCAGTCATTTGTTTTGTGTCGGAAACCAGAAGTCAGTCACTTACAACTCCTGTGGGCTTTCAAGGAGAGTTCCACTTTATTTCATCCTGGAATGTTAACCATAAATGCGGCCATGCTAACTTAACCCTGACAGCTCCAGAGTAGAGATTTGTGGAAAGGAGAACTTGTGCAAAACAACCCCAGGATAGTGTAGTGGGATTAGAGCCACGGACAGTGAAGAACCTAAGCAGTGGTAGGTGACTGTTTTCACTAAAAAGGCTTTCTCTATACCATCTGCTCAGCATCAAACAATAAGGACAACTAGCTGGTGCAACATTTAGCAGCTTTAACAGTTGTAATATTTCCCGCAGAGAGCTGACCAGAGCTAAAACAACAATGAATAATGGATTCATATTAATTAGGTAGCCAGAAACACAACTCTAAATGAACATGGAAGGCCTGTTCATGGTTTCCACATTCCTGTGCGCTCACTGACTTTGACAGTGAACAGTGGTGCTTTTCATGCTGCTGTAGATGTGCACCAGTCTGCTGTGTAGATACCCATGTTGCATTGCCGCTCATATCAAACACAGTAAAACACACGGGGCCGTTGTGGATGATATCTGAAAGGCTGTGACTTTGACTTTATGCAGGATGTAGTGGCTGGTTACAGATTGGACTGTAGCATCCTGTCAGGGGGATTATTCCTGAGGTGTGTTGAGCACACTAAGAAGACAGAAGAATTTCTGGAGAATTTAGAATTTTCTACTGTATTAGAACTTGCAATGACGACTTCGGTTGCAATCCTTTCATTAATGAATTATAAAGATGATGGAGAATCTGCTTGTCCAGTCTCTCCTTATAAAAAGCTTTGTTTTGAACACCAGTTTTGGTTTGCACACTGCAGAAGGGTCCCTGTGAACCCTTGCACACATGGGCCTATAAAGAAATTTACATTACGTGGTCTTAAAAGTACGGAGCCCGTCTGGTGACATCGATAAGAAATAAAAACAACCCGTTCCCACGCATTAGTAAATCGTGGCCACGAGTTATTAATACGTGGGACCGACATAGTTAAGTTGTGGCCTCGCATTACTAATATGAAGAAACAAGAGAAGTTGTGGAGCAAATTTCACAGTGCGGTCATACCAGCTGTCGATTAAGGAAAACGGGCGGACTTGCATGAAACGTGGAGCATTTTGATTTGATTTGATTTGATTTGATTTGATTTTAACCTTGGAATGAACCACACCAATATCCTGCGATCTCTTGCGACGAAACATCGTGTGATAATTATACCGTTCCCACGCATTCATATCTCGTGGCCACGAATTACTAATACGTAGGAACGAGTTATTTTTATTTCATATCGATGTCACCTGACGGGCTCCGTATAAAAGACCAATTCATGCCAAAATTTGTAACCCTGTGTGTGAACTTTAGTCTTCAGGGCTACACAATTATTGACACTTTATTGAAGTCATAATATAGCCAAGTGCAACATCCACATTGCAGGAGTTGCAGTTTTTGCAAAAGGTGAAATCTTCCACAACATACCATTAAAAACTGTCGTATTGCTACAGAAATGCACTGACCTTTCAGTCATATTCTCTAAACATAAGGAAAATAAAGCTGCAACAACTAATTGTTTAGTTGACTAATTTATTGAATCATTTGTTGACAATTAATTTAATACAATCGTTAACTATTTTGATACTCAATTCATCAGAAAAAGGCAAAATTCATAGATTCCACCATCTGAAATCTGAGTATATTATACTTTCTTTCCTCCTCTACGACAGTAAAAGGAACAAGTTTGGCTTGTGGAACAAACAAGACATACTGACTGACATTTTTCACCATTTTCTGACATTTAATAAAAATGTAGTTTATACAAATTTAAACATAAATTGATTGTTTTTGGATGTATCCCACTAAAACATGCAAGTGATGATGAGCAGACAGACAGAAACACAGCACCCTATCTACTACTTCAGCCTGGCATATTTGCAATAATCATAGCTCTTGTTACCATATGGGTTGTGCTTTTTGGGGAAACAAGAATACTTCAGTATTCAGTCCAAAAGCAAGTATACACAGAAAATAGCCCTGCTGGAGCAGCCATTAGGGCTAGCTGTAGGGGCATCTACTTCTCAATTAACTGTAGAAGAAGTTCCACCCTCTGACAGAAATATTCTTTTCAACAGTAAAAGCACATGCAACAAGACCAGGATGTATACAATGGATCTTCTTTAAACCATTATTAGAAGTCCTCAAGTATGCTTTAACACTAACCTTCTGTCCCTATAACCAGGGTTCTTTGGGATGTGGAGTTTTAGCCGGTCAAACAAACAGTCTGGTCCGCCATCAAAGAAGGTCATGGACATCCCCAACATCAGGATGCTGGAGTTGACAGGAGACCTGATTGGACACTCAGGAGCAGTCCAGGTAGGAGTCCATCATGTTCAAACTTACATTTTGCTTCTAAATGATGTCGTCCTCAATTATCCGTTTTGAACTTCTTCCAGATGTTTGTGAGCTTCAAGGAGAACGGTTTGGTCACGTGCTCGACGGACCACCTGCTGATTCTGTGGAAGAACGGAGAACAACAGTCCCAGCTCCGCAGCCAGGTGCTTTTCCAGAAATTGGAGGAGAAGGGAGGACTTTGACCTTTAACCCTCAAATCACTGCCTTAAAAAACAGGAGAGGCGGGAGGTTGTCGCTTGATGTTGCTCACAAATCATGTGAATTTTGGTGTAATGATTGTTGTTTACATTTACTGATAGTGTTATTGATTGACTTTGGACTGAAGACTATTTAACTAAAATTTTTGAAACTGAGTGAATACCTCATCTCAGAAATTGACTCATAGTTTTGCTTCCACCCTGGAGTGTTGGAGCGCTGTGATGTTACAGTAAAGTCAGTCATTTTGTACCAAGCGTTGCCTATTATGAGTTATATGCTGGTACAAGGTGTGATGGAAGAACTCAGACACTGTTTATGTTGCACAAGCAGCATGTGCAAGCAGTCACTGTCAGAGTCAGTAGACTATGTGATGCTGCGCTACTGTGTCAGGGGCATTTTTGCGACCACTGGTACATGTGCATTTGTGGTTCCTCCATGGACCGGAGCAGAGACAAAACATCTCTCTCTCTCTCTGTTGGTCGGCAGCCGGGACGATCCAACCCTCATGTGGAGGATCATCACTGAGGTACGTCTGTGCCTCTGACCCAGAGACCACACAGCAGTTTTCATAGTGGAAAAGCTTCAGTCTCGAGGACTGGACCAGCCACATCAGGTCAGGAGCCCACCAGGAGCATTCTCCTTTTTTTTTTCTACACGTGAATGTGCACTGTGTGTTCGTCCCCCGGGTTTGATGGTCAACACAGGGTTCCACTGTAACATTTTAAGGTGTTTGAGAGAGAAGATTCAGAGCAAACAACCTCAACTGCAGCACAATGGCATGTGTGTGCTCCAACTGCACTGTTGCCTTTGCCTTTTTATTTACTGCACTGGTATGCTGCTGCCTGTGCTCCTACTAGGATTGTAAGACTCCCTGCAATAAGCACCAAATCTCCTCCAATGAGTCAAAAAGTCGACTCTTCAGTTTGAATTTCTTTTTGGGGAAGTCAATCTGGTGAGTGGTGCCGGTGGAGAGCGACCACTATGGTGGTGTGGCCTCACATCCGGTGCATAATTCACCCGATGTGGACCAGCTCAAAGCACAGCAGGAGCACCCAAATGTTATTGCGCCGCAGTTTAAGTCTTTTATACAGAATGCTCTCCCTCAGACGTTTCACTAGAACTCTGTGTTCAACCTTGGGGGGCAAATCCAACCACGTGGACGCTGAAGAGAACTGCTGGGCCGTAGCCATAAATCCAACTTTGTAACCAGTGATGATCCTTGATTTGAGGTTTTGATCATCCCATCATCACAGAATGTGATGTTTTCTTCTCTGCATCAGTTTGCGGTCCACCTGCTAGTAGTCACAGAAACATCTGGAGGGCAGATTCCTGATGTTGATCGCACAGGGTCATGTGGAATCCTGACTCGTGACAGTCACTGCTCGCACATGCTGCACACACGTGCAACACAAAGGGTCGCAGAGCTTCTTGATCGCACTTGTATAAGCCTGTTCCATGTGCATTATTCTACAGTTTTGTTTTTTTTAAATCCCGTCCGCCAAAAACACCTGTTCTGGTTCTTGTCTGCATGTGTTAATTTGCACTGATGTATTTTGTGATTTCTGGCACTTTTTTGTGTTCTTGCGAAGAGTTGGATAAGAAAATTGATGCCACTGTATCTGTCTGTTCAAAACAAAAAGCTCAGAACAAAGATTAGAAATGGGAAAACCACTGGTGTGGCTGTGACCAAAGGTAAAAAAAAAAATCGCTATACCCCCACCCTAAAAGCTCACTTATGAATGAATGTTGTTTCTGAACAGATGTGAGAGCGGTTTTGATCTTCTCGTCCACCTCATGTAAAGAAGGCAAATCAGAACATTTCAAGCTATTCCTCTAAACATGTTGCTGCCATTGATGTAACGGTTTCATATTTAAAGAATGCTTTAATCGTCTCGTACAATACATTATTGTGTTTGACAGAAAACATCAAAATAAGACATAATCCAGAAAGAGCAAAAATACATTAAACTTTTCAAACAAACATGGGCGATTTTTAGGTGACTAACATAAAGCTTTGTAACTACTAAGCTTGAGGCAGTAAAATCTTTCAAAACACACATTACAAGTTCTCATGGCCGATAATGATCATTTGTTTGAAAAATACTTTTTTTTTTTGTACTGCATATAATATCACTTTCTAATTTTTGTTCCATTTATAAATTATACAAAACACAGAATTGGCACGTTCTCGCAGTCACGGCCATCAGTGTCACAGATGAAGGAGAGGAAATAGAAATCACTGTAAGTGATGAAGGCTTATCATTTCATAACAAGCAGTTATACAATCTGGTTCTGCCTCAGTAGACTCAATGCGAGGCGTTAACTGACTGGCTGTCATCTAATGTAATTGAAATCATCATATTCCAGTCATTACTGCTCACAGAAAAGGCATGGCTGTCTGACATGTAAATCTGAAATATTTAAATCGTCTTTGTGAATAGAAATCTTCTTTTATAGACTAGCAAAAATATCTTCTCATGATCAGTGATAGCAGCTATGAAACATTCAGACGTGGAGCCGCATTTCAAGTCACTGTAAAAAATTAGAGATTTTGGAAATCAACGGCAACATGTAACATCCAAAACAAACAAACAAACAAAAAAAAGTCACACAAGCAAAATATGTAAAATGCAAAGCAAAACAAAAAGATATTGGCTGAGTATTTACAGGAACAGCAGGTACATTAGGTAGTTTACAGTGTATTGCAACAAGAGCAGACCTAAACAGTGAGACGTGACAAGATTAAGGCGTCCGTTAAGACCTTGATCATCAATAGAGTGACTACATCGTTGTGAGTACATTGAACATGGATGTGACTAAAGTGAACTGAAACATTTGTGGAATTTAATCCAACTGCACTGATTCAGTTTCTGTCTTATAAAAAAAACAACCTCAAAGTTGTACAAAACACAGGATAAAATGTCAGGACCATTGTGACTGAACCATCAGCACTGACTCACCAACTCAAAACTGTAGCACAGACCATGAAGCAACATACCGGACGTCATGTTTTTTTTAGTTTTTCTTAACATGTCTAAAACACGTATGGCTTGTCTTGTAATTCTATAGAGGAGGAACTGTTTGAACAAAAGTACTTTAGTTAGCAGGTGTAAAGATGACCAAAGAATAAGGCACCTTTTAAAGAGCTCTCTGTGCCTTTGGTTAATACTGTAATGTGCGTCTTCTGGATTAATACACGCTTACTGCACACAAAGAGCTACACATCCTTCTACATGATCTCCAGCAAGATACATACAGAATTTCACCAAAGGAAATAGGAGTTTATGGATACTGATAGACTTACCTACCAACCGCCATTTAAAAGTTTAGTTTTGTTAATTTGTCTAGTCATTTATGAAATAATATCTGATGTTCTGCTGCTGGCAGTAGTGGTCTCTAACATCGGCTCACCTTCATGAATCAACACAGTTTTAAAGTCAGCTTTGGTTTTACCCTCTGAACCCAATGACAGCGTTAAAAGGCATGTTAGCTTTATAAAAAACACAAAACAAAAATTACACCAGAGCCAGAAGCTGTGGAAACTGAAGAGTCAGTGAGTTGTGAACACTTCAGTGGTTGAACTTCTTATCAGAATACCTTAAACTTGTGATATTTTGTCAACATCACGTAATTTACGCGTCTCACTTATGGATAAACCATTTGCCCTCACCAGATTCTCTAAAAAACTAAAATTCTCAGGTCATTGGCACAATCAAGAAACTGCAACCAACAGTCAGGTGACAAGTATTTATGGCGTATTCGGCTGAACTGCAGGCTGGAAGGATCTGCAATAAAGTATTTATAGGATGTAGAGCCACCATTTTCCCCCCAGTATTGATAACACCTGTGTGGGTGCTATAGAAACATCCATCCATCCATCCATCCATTATCTATATACCTCTTAATCCTCACTAGGGTCGTGGGGAGCTGGAGTCTATCCCAGCTGACTTAAGGTGAAGGCAGGGGACACCCTGGACAGGTCACCAGTCTATCACAGGGCTACACTTAGAGACAGACAACCAAGCACACTCACATTCACACCTACAGACAATTTAGAATCACCAATTAACCTCAATGTGTTTTTGGACCTTGTGGGAGGAAGCCGGAGAACCCACTGCACGGGGAGAACGGTAGGTCCCGGGTGTCCTCTCCGGGACGTGAACCAGCTTCTTGCTGCGAGGCAACGATGGAACCACTGTTTCACCTTTCAGCCTGCTATAGAAACATTGTTTTTCAATTGTAGTTTTTTTCATGTTTTGCGCAAAACTCAGAGAAATTCAACTTCTTCTACTTCTTTTTTTTTTTTTTTTTTTAATAGATTTATAGCATAATAACTTTGTTGAACTGAACCAAATATGTTTTTGAGTTTTTTTCTACTTCTATCCATAGTGATGTTTCCATAGAGGTACAGGACTTTAAATTAGCCCACAGTGAGTAAAAATGCAACCGGAGCAAAAAAAAGAAAGAAAAAAAGCCCAGGAACTGCTTTGGGTTCAGAGGGTTCAAAAGCTGATTTTGACAAACCACTATCCATTTCATTCCAGTCCTAACTGGTAAATAAATCATTTCCTTTGGATGTTATTTGACTCATTATGCATCATAATGCGTAACAAACTCCACTGTGCACCACTTCTACATTGCCACCAGAGGGCAGGCAACACATACAAGTTCCACCATCTCATGGACTTTCTGTCTACTTTAGTGAATCAAAAAAAATAAAAAATAAAATCATGTACATGTAGATTTCTCTTTAAAAAAGAAATAAAATAGCTATTTGGGGTTGCAGGATTTGAGATGCAGTAAAACTGCTTTAACAAAAACCACGTGAGAGCCGGTGCTGATTAGTTTAAGGAGGAGACAGACGCTGGCTCTGCAGCTTTTTCAAGCTGGATCTAAACGTGGATCTGCCGTGCCGTTATACATCTATCAGGCCACAGAGGTCGATTTGTTCCCCAAACACACAACGGATTCGTGTTGCTTCACATAGAAAGCCTACACTGCTCAGATACTCTCATGCAGGATTTGTTTCTACTCCGTTTTTGGGTGCAAACGTCTACAGTTAGTGTCACAAAGCTATGAACGAAACTAAACAGCTCTGATACAGTGCAATTCTGTTCCTCCATTTGACAAAGATCTCTGTTGTCCTCGCCGGCTGCTTTCACAATGCACAGAGGACGGTGATGTAAGAAATTAAAACAGTAGGTTATTGGGTGAGATACTTCACAACCTATTCTGCAGCTACATGACCTTAAAATCCAGCGATCGTCACACAAAAAAAACAAAACAAAAAGAAAACAGCCCTTCTTTGATGTCACCTCTGTGTGTATATATATATAAGGGGCTGGACATTTGGAGTATCTGTGTGCTGGCTGGCACTGCACCCTCATACTTGGCTACCTGACTCCTAAATGTTTCCAACAAGTTCTTTCTTTGTAGAGCCGACAGGGACTTCTAAGAATTTGGTCCCAGAGACAAGTCAACATGTCTCCTACTCATTTCACAGCGAACAAGAATGAATAATTCCAGCCGAGCACCTTCACAAGTTGACAATTTGATAACAGTTTGAACATGTGCGCTCACATCCAGTGAAAAGCACGAGTAGACCACCTATTTCAATCAGTGTCTCCAGCTATTGTCACTTGTTATTGTTCATATTCTTTTACAGCAATGTACAGATATCGAATGAAACTGTTTTTAAAGAAAATTAAGAGTTTATTAAGTGTGAAAAGCAAACTAAGCAAAAGGGAGCTCTGAATGAAAATGTCTCGATTAGCTAAAGTGCAGGTTTCTGGTGTGGTGCACTGTTAAGCACAGATTGTCAGGTGAGCCATAAGGTCCACGCAGTCTCATAGAGGTGCTAAAAGGAATACTGTACGGGGCCGTGAAGTGGCAACAGGGAGTCCAGAGGGCCCTCAAATGACAACCTGCCCTTCACTGGCAGAAAACCACCTCCAGTTACAACCACACAAGAAATGAAGCTGCGATTTGAGATGGAAACGGCGCCTCAGCGTTCATTAGTCAACGATGTTGGCTCTCAGAGTCCCCAGTAGGCCGATTTTCGTGTCCCGGGACGTCTGGGAGGGCACACGGCGCTGTCAAATCGCAGCTGAAAAGACGAATAGTTCGACCGCAGGGGTGCGTTCACTGTCCTACCCTGCTCCGAGTGATGGGTGAGAGGAGGAGGAGGAGGAGGGGAGTCGGTCAAGAAGGAGGGGGAGGACGCAGGCTCTTACACTTCATCTCGTCCAAGTTCTTCCAGTACTTGTAGTTCTCCGACAGGTGCTCCATCAGACCAGGCAGGCTGGCAAAGGCTGCGAGGAGAAACACAGAAGATGAGGTGAGTAGAGAAAAAAAGCAGACACAGGAACACAGGTGTGGGTTGTTTTACTGGACAGAGGCACTTTTTTCATTTCTGTGGTAAAAGAGTGAAAACCTGACGAAAAGTAAACGACTGTTGATTAGAAATTATATATACGGGGGGCAAAATGTGCTCCTGTTACATTTTTACTCACTCTTGACTAATTTATCAGAAAGTTCTGCACCTCTGTGGAAGCAGCACCACCATGGCTGGAGGTGGAGAGAACTCCAACATTTCTTTTGTGTAGTAAAACGTAGTGCCATCAATCAGAAAAAGTTGAATTTTGTTTTGAGTACTAATCTTCCAGAAAGTGGAAAAATCAGGAATCAACATGTCCACAGATGTTGCCAATACTAGAAAAAACAGGTAACTTTGCATGCTACATATGTTTTACGACTTACATTTTTAATGTGTTTACATACTTCACACCCATCTGCTCTGTGTGGACTGCCTGCAGTTCAGCCGAATGGTTCTTGTCAGTAGCTTTGTTATAATTTTGTCACTAGTTATGGGTTGTGCTGATGAGTTCAATATGTTTTGTTTTCATTCCATTTTTATTTTTTCCAAATTTTTAAACCTGTTGAATAAAGTGATTTTAGGCTCAAATTAGATTCTTTCACTGAAGAGTTGTAAATCTGATGATTATTTTTGTTTTTACAGTTTCTTTTCTAACTTTTTTTCCCCAAACCTACAACCATATTACTTAATTATTAACTACTTATTATCAGTGGTATTTTGACAACGGTATGTTATAATTTAACATAAATTAACCAGATAAATACTTAATTAGGGGACTGTAAAAGGAAGTGCTCCCTATGTGAAAGAGGTTTGAATTTAGATTTCAGATTTGCAAAATGTGAACTAAACACCAACAAATTTAAGGATATAAGGTTCCAATTTGCTGATTAGTTCTCGTCTCTAATCCCTCTAGAGACAGTACTATGGGAAACAAACTGACATCTTGAGACTACAGGAAGCATACCTGGAAGAACACTGAGCATCACATAAGACTTAAATTGGTGCGATCATTACAGGGCTGCAAATAGATCCAAAAAATGTGATTATATTTCATCTTTTTCTCTTATTGTTATTATTTAACGTCCACCTTTTCCCTCGAATGATTTAAGTGGGTAAAACAACAGTTCATGGGCTTCAGAAGTCTGAGTCAAATCAAGTGGACATCTTCCAAAGTTTAGTTAGTATCAAATGTCCGCCTCGTGTTACTCTTCCCCACTCTGTGGTTAGAAAAATGAAAAAAAAAAAAAAAAACACTGTCTGGGCAAACAAAACATGGCTTAGTCTACCAAAAGTCAAAATATAGTGCAGCTGTTACTATAAATAATTTCCACAACACAATCCAGTTTACAGTGACACTAAACAGCAAACTCTAAGAACGTGACGTTACATAATAAGCGGCCGCAGGAATTACCAACAATGGAAAAAGATGGTGGCTCTTCATACTGTGGATATTTTACCGCTTACATTTTTAATTTGTTTCCATCCTTGTCTCCTCTGCTCTGTGTAAACACAACCTGCAGTTCAGCTGAAACAAACCTCGAATTGTTGCTGCATGACTGTTTGTTGCAGCTGAATCACAAATGGTTTCATGGTTCCAATGAGGAATGCAGAATTTTTTGTTTTTACAGAATCTGGTTCAAGCAAATGGTTGATTTTTGGTGCATTTTTTAAATGAGACATGTAGACTAATTTTCATGCAACATCACGATTTTAAACTTAGATTCGACTATTTTTTCAGAAAGCACAGCACATTACAAATGACCAGTTCAAGTACTGTCAGGAAATTTTAAATCTGCCTTTTTTTCCAGTGTTCACAGTTTCTGGCTCTGACAAATGGTGTCAATTTGGTGATCAATGGTGTCATTTTGGGATAACACGTCTTTCAAAACCAGCTGGGAGATTTTGGGATTCAGAGGCCCAAGGCATGTGTAGAAATACTAGTTTCCTGAGCATTGAACACAAACACCTACGCTGAAATGTAAACTGACTAGACACCTGTTATCCTGTTATCATTCCACACAGGCTGCTCGATGAGGGCGTGTGTGTGTCTAGTTCATGTTCAGTGGTCGGTGTTATGTACACTCTGCGATGTTGCTCCCACATTGAAAGGCCTGCTGGGGTTGAAGGTCTCTCTGCCTTTCTTTCTCTCACACACACACACACACAGCTCTTGGTGTGCAGTGTGTGTTCCCAGCGTACGACCTGCTCTGTTGTTTACGTCCATATTTCCGGTTCGACTCGCACTACATTTTCTGGAACTAACGATGACCCCCGCCGCGACCCGACAGTGACCCTGGTGAATTGAAAGCGGCTGCATGTGTGTTTTTGTGTTTAAGTGGAGTTCTGCTTGACCGCTCGTCCTTCCCCAAATTGAGCCATCGTAAACCCCCATCCCCGCTACTATTTTCCCAACTTCCCCTCCCCTGACGCCCTCGCAATTTCTCCCTGTCCCACTGGCATTTGGAATCTTTCCGTGACATCATAGCCATGTTGACAGTAAACAAGTTCCCTCTCGGGGAGACTATACTTGGAGGGAATTCAGTGGGAATGGGTAGCTAATATAAGCACCACGCGATCCCTTCCCAGTTTTCACGACGCCTCCTTTTCATCCCTTTGCAGTAATTTCCTATCCTGCAATATGCCAAGAAAAATGAAGAAGGCAGTAGCAGAGGGCAGGAGTGAAGATGTGACTGTGAGGTTTTGATGTAGACTAATGTTTGGACTGAACTGCCTCTTTGGTTCATTCATTGTATTTGAACTGTTGAACAAACTGGATATGTAGGCGTTCCTTCAGAGATCTGGACCTGGGCTAATTCTGTTTCTATTCAATTCTATTTCAATTTTTAACTGACCAGTATCTAAGTCCACTGCTTTGTTTACAGCTGCTGTCAGCCAGAGGGATGTACTACGAAGCCAGATTAGTGGGTTATCAAGGTATGTTGAGCCTAAAGCCAGAGTTTTCAGAGTCACGAAGGTGGCTCTTTTTTAACCTGCTAGATCTCCATGGTAACTGATGCTGTGGAGCTAACCTGGTTGGGAGCAGGTTATGTTCAGAGAATTTAAATCGGCTGAAAGAGCATCTCCCTTTAACCAGATCGCTTCCTGACTATTATTTATGAGCGATACAGATTCTCAGCTGAGGGAATGTGTTTTATCTGCTAACATGCTGAGTTGTGCGTTACTAATATCACTGAATGAAGCCGTGTAGTTACAATATCACACACCGTGAATATCGTGTTGCCATGGTAACGAGACTTGTATTTAGTTGTGATGCAGAAATCACATACATATGTTTTTATGTTTGGCTGATTTCCCTTCAAGTCCATTTACACTGCTGCTACTGCAGCTGATAAAACCCAGATTAGAGAATGGATTATTCTACTGGTATTTATTACAGAGGATATTCAATCAATAACATTAATTTTGCTCTGATTGGGCCAAAAATTAAAATGATTTCCTGCATTATGGGACAGTGTCAGATCTAAACGCACTTCAATACAAGATCATGTTTAAATGTATGAAGTTTAAAGTTGAACTTTAACGTGCAGCTGACAGTTGGAAATAAGCATCGATAAAATATTAGACATTAACACGTCTAACAGCTTTCTACCAGCATTTCTGTTCACATGCTGATTGTGAATACGTGGCACAAAGAAAAAAATAAAATTTTTCTTTTTCATGGCGTGACTTTTGCGATGCGCTTACTGTTCATATCGCCATGAAAATAAGACTTTTTGGTCACTACTCCTCACACAAAATCAAGACATTCAGACATACTGCAGCAGAAAGTGTTGCTCTTACCATCCCAGGCGTCAAACATGTCAGTAATGAAGTAGTCTATGAAGGAGATCTGAGATTTGGGCACGCTGCAGGTGTTCCTGTCAAACACTGGCATCACCACTGGCAGCCCCTGTCTCTTCTCCTCATCTGTCTGCAGGGAAACAGCGAGAGAGGGAAAACAATGAAGTGACAATAAGGGAGATGATTACTCAAGATAAATATCCAGCTTGGAGGGTGAGAGGTCGTGGATGAAATAAATTATGCAAAGTGACACAATGAAAGCAGTCAGATGGCTGCCTCCCTTCACAGATCCAGGACTGTTCTCAGCTTGCTCCATTAAACGGAGCTGTATTAGTGCTGCTCCCCACACCTGTGCAAAGTACTCCTCAGAGATCCGTCCGGCCCACTCGATGCACAGCTCCAGCGGCCTGCAGGGGTTTGCCACATCTGCACACTTGATCAGCATCCTCTTTATCAGCAGACGGTTCTCTGGAGAGTTGCGGATGTTGGCCTGACCCTCGCAGTCGCTGTTCACGCTCTGTAGGAAAGACATGGCAGGCGTGGTAAACATCTGCACAGGCAGAAACAGCACACCATGTTCTTTACATGCTGCTGGCACGCAGGGCTTATACACACATTTACTGTTGTCAGTCTGGGAACACTTTGTGTGTTTGTGAGAGAAATTCCTAGAAAGTTTTGAAACGAACTAACTGTGCAGCAATTTTACTTAATCTCCAATTAACCCTCTGACGACCCAAGTAGTTTCTGGGTGTTTTTTTCACTGTAGGTACATTTTCACCACAATAGAAAGTACTGCACCTCTATGGAAGCAGCAAAACCATCGGGCATATGGCTACATGTGCTATTAGTGGGGAATTTTAAACAAGTAATTTAGAATAAAAATGTGGCAGCTTTAGGCTTAGATTTAGTTGAATTTATCCAAGGTCCCATCTGTTTTTATTGTTTTCTGTATCATTCGGATGGTTAAGGCATCACATGTAATAATAGACAGATCCCCAACAAACGCACCACTTCATCCACTCAGACCAACACAATGTAAGTTTTGGCGTATTTATGGAATATATTGACACTAAGAAAAATTCTGAATAATTAAACGCCCCTTGTCGATATCAAGAAGCAAAATCTTTTGCAATACAAATATTTTTCCGGGATGGGCTGTAGAGACTGTCTGGGAATTAATAGGTTTTACAAGTTCTAATGTATCACAGTGTTGTGGGAAGAAGTGGCGCCGAGTTGCTGTCGTTTGATAAATTATAATCACACATGGACAGAAGTTTCAGTTTTCAAGAACTTTTGTAGAGCTGACAAAAATGTGTAGTTTTTACAATTAACACTTGTTCTCTGCTTCATATGATGTATGTGTCTAGTGGGTCTGGTGAACACGGGTCAGTTTACACTTTCACATAGACGGAGAGTACTATTTCAAATAATACATTGATAATTGATAAATATATACTTGTTTTTAAACGCAGTTTAAGGAAGGTTTTAGTGGAACTTAACACAACAACAGTCTCAGAGCTTTATCTCTGTTTTCTCTATGTGCATTTAACTAATTTGCATTTCGTTCAAAAAACTATTGGGATTTATTATTAGGAAAACAACAGCTTATAGGACAAAGCGGTCAGGACACCTACCACGTCAGAGAAATGCTTTCAAGCAGAAAGTCCCTGGTTTAGTTCCTGGCCAGCCCAAAACTTTACTGCCACCCTCCTGCTCTGTTGCCCCACATTTTCTCTCTCTCTCTGCCAAATGTTACTGTCTAATAACGGAAAAAAGTGCCCTTCTTGCAGGCTCACCCACACTTACACTCGTGCTGGTCTCTTCGATGGCAGCCATTGGCTTGTTGATGCTGTTGACGAACTTGCTGACGTGTTCAAAGTGTCTGGTCATCTCTGTGGCCAGCACCATGTCGATGATGGCCTGTCGCAGAGTTCGGAACTGATTCCTGTCAGCAATGAAGAACAAGTTCACATCATGTGCTGTCACTGCATGAATTCACAGCATGCTCAGGTCGTTTTCGATGGGGGGAACCCTCTGAGTCCCTAAACTGATGGTAGCTGCTGACCTGTCGATGTTCTTGAAGATGTTGCTCTTGCTGTCGCGCACAGTGAGCTGGAAGGCCAGGGCAGCGTGGTGGCTCTCCAGCACGGCCGTGTCGTTGTAGAGGATGGCCAGCTCGCTGCCTGCGTTGCACAGGAAGGAGTTGGTCCTGCCCGGGTGGTCCACATCGTGAACCGTGGCTGCTATCAACGCTGCCACCTCATCCAGCTGGTCCAGACTACTCTGAAGAAAAACAGCAGAGACGAAGAGTGACGTCAGCAATGAACATACAGACACTGACCAGAGCTTGTTTTGGTCTCAATAAATATTATTAATCAATCCATCCGGCTGGCCTGTTGTTCTCAACACATGGCAGCAGTTTTTTAAAACGTTAGAGACCCTGTAAGTTTTGGCCTCTCGTGGGCGATGGTTTCAATAAAGCAGGTTCAGCTCTTTAACATTTCAGTTCATTCACACAAACAGCAGCATGCAGTGACTTTGTCATCTTGGCTGTAATCACACAGAATGGTTTTGTTTTAATCAGTTGTTGATATGGACATATGGAGATAGTTCTTTTGTATTTTAGTACAGCTTGTCATATGAAATATTCTTGCTACCTTACAACAATTTTACTTTTCTAATTTTACATTTTTCATAACACATCAATACAATTACAAATATAGACTAACTTTACATGTCTAATGTAAAATAACATTAAAAATGTGTAACCATGGATAACCATATGACTTTTTTCTTACATTTTTTTGGACACGAAAAGATTGAAAAAGACTTGATAAGTGCATTTGCAAATTTATCATAATTTCACAAATTGTTCCTTTTATTGTGTAGATGAAGCTGTTAAATTCACATTTATTGCTAAAAATATATTTCTAAATCACTCTGACCAATAATGGTGACGATTAGTGACAATGAACAGATTAACATTTATTGAGTCTGTAATTACACTGATTTATCTGTTAAATGAGCCAGACAGAGGTTTTCACAACAGAAGTGTGTAATATCTCGAAACACTGAGAATCTGTCAGAATAGAGTTTTATCATTGTCTACATCATTTTATCTATCCATCTATCTATCTTATTCATGTTACAATATACAATATTCTAATTATAATTTTGGTTATTTTACAATGTTTTCTAAGCGATGTTTTTCTATTGAACAAAAGCTGTTCAGGGCAAATTCAATCCATGGTGCCAATTTACACACACAGCAAATCACACCCTGAGTTTTTAGAGACATGATTCCAAGAAGAAAAACAAAAAAACAGGAATCCTTTGTCACATTTTCTTGTTGTCAACATATTCAAATGCTTTTTGGTGTCTCTGTCGCCATCTTTGTCTCATTTTCTAGTTATTGTTAGAACCTTTTCTTCTGGTTTTTATCACATTTTATTTGTACAGACTGCAGGTCAGTCGAACCAAATGAGTGTTTTTCTCCTAACCTTGACTCTCTCTTTGCGCAGGAAGTAGGCAGTGGCGTGCAGCACGTCTGCAGCGTGCGTGGAGTTGTGGTAGGAGTTGGACGAGTGGTAGCTGGCCTCCATGAGCTGCAGCCACGAGCGCAGCGTCGCCTCCGAGCAGTTCAGGAACTCACACACTCCGAAACTGGTGAAAATTTTCAGGCCGAGGTAAGTCAGCGGTCTGCAGGGGATCACACAGAGGACGGGATGAAGGCATGGAACAAGTTCAAACATCAGCCCTCAGTCTCCTTGTCAAGCCTAGTCTGAGAATGAAAACTCTTTTCAGTGGAATTTTGCTTTTCAACTTTTACAAGGCTTCATACATTTCTGGGAACGTGACTACAAAGGTATTGAAATTAATGTTCTCACAGCTTTACCAGTTTACTGGTCTTGTTTCATTATCATTTTTTTGTATGCATATTCTTTAAATGGTTTGAATTTTAGTTGAATAACTGGGTTCTTTTACTCATTTCGATCAGTTTTAGTCATCTTATTGAAGAGTAGTTTTAAAAAAGAGGATCTTCTCTGAGTGGAAATTATGTTTATTCTACACAAAAACAATAAGTTGGACTTTAACGGGCGTTAAACATCAGCAAATTACTGGAGTCGTTTTGTCACTGTTGCCTGGCAACCTCTATGCTAAGCTAAGCTAATCATCTGCTGGTTATTTATTGGACAATGTTAGAATGGCATTGATCTTCTTTTCTAACTCTTCTTAAGAAAACAAATGTTCTTATTCTTCTGGCTCTGTCGTGCCTCTACTTGTATTTTATAAGGATGAAAAAACAACTTAATTCACTCATCCTCTTTCTATTGAGGGTGCTAAGTGAATAAATCAAGTAACTGTTGAAACTGTTAACATACAGCTAGTAATAAATTGCCTTTCCTAAAATCAAGACATGTATCAGCTGATTCCCTTTCTGATGATATCAAGCCTGCCGTGTTGCCGTCTGGTTTGACAGTGATCTAAGTGTTAAGCTCCACAACAGAAAACACAATCACATTCTAGTCACCTTAAACATATTTTTTGAGAAATCGCCTCTGACTTTTACCACCGAGACCATTTAATAAACTTTTATCTTGTCACACACAGATTACTGCAGCAGCCTTTTTACCTGCCTGAACCAAAAGTCTAGTAATCAACAACCGTTCAGCTCCATACGCACTCGGACACACTTTGAGATCCTCGGACGGAGGACTTCAATGTGTTTTAGGGGCTGAAAGCTGAAGGGGGACAGAGTGTTTGTAGAATTTTTGTTCAGAATCCATTTAATGCAAACATTTTATGTTTAGTGAGCTTTTAAATGTGACGTCTGAAATGAAGTGATTTTGATGACATGATGATTTGGTGAGGTTGTTTTTTTGTTGTTTTTTTTTTCACTGAACATCACATCTGAGAGTTGAAACTATGTCAGTTCTCTGTTTTTACAGTGTCTGGCTCTGATGAATTGTGCTATTTTCAAAAACTGCTTTTGGGCATCAGAGGGTTAAATTCCTTTTTTAAACACTTTCATCTGAGAGCCTTCCCTGAATTTACGTGAGTTGGAATTTCTGTTTCCAGTCTTTTTACTCTTTCCAACACTGCATTGATTTTTACACACAGAATTGTGCTTTCATTGGTCTCCTTCTAAAATCCAGTGACTTTATGACTCGTCTGCCTTCTTACTGCCTTATTACTAACTAGAATTTTGAAAAATGCTCAATAAATAAACATTATCATGATTATTATTGCCCTCCTTGATCCTTTCTTCTTTGTACCTTTTGTGTGTAGCTGCCTCCAGGTCCAGGATGTTGAACTCCCAGCATTCCTCATCATTCAGCATCTCGGCGATGGATGGAGGGACATCATTCAGAGTGACTGGGATGGCCAGCTGGCTCTGACTCATATCTAGCAGACAGACACACATACATATGCCATTCAAGGTGATCTGACCATAAAAGGGGCAAACCAAGAACGTTCTACAGATAAGTAATGAACGACCGAACCAGTCTTGGCTCTGCGACATCTATACACATGAGCAAACATACTGGCTCTGGTGCTTATAGAGCGCTGTGGAGAGACGACTGTTTAAAGAGCGCTGATGGAGCTGCAGCTCTGAGGTAAGGACGCAGTTTGACTTGATGAAAGAGGAGATAGTTTCTCAGAAAACGGACTCTGGGTTTAACTCTTCTCTCAGTAAAGTGCTCTGGTGACTTTAGTAATTATCACGGGGTTACGTAATAAACTGAGATGGAAGAATTCACACTGTAGAAACTACAAGAATATCGTGTTGCATTCATCACAGCAAAAACCACTTTAAACTTAATATTTATTCATGAGATCCAATCAAGACAGCAGAGCTCCAGTTCTGTAATCTCTGTGTCGAGGGCCGCAGGCTACAATCTGTGATCCCACCTGTTCTTTACACAATGATTCATTACCAGTAACTGCTGTTTTTGCTCGTCTTAGTCATTTTGTGTGTGCAGTGTGAAAAAAGATCTGTGGTTGTCACAGTTCTGCCAATGTTTAGCCTGATTTTAATTTCCTAACCTTATACGCAGTTTGATAGCTCCTGATACTCATCAGATACTTATTCAGTCTTTAATTTTGCCTCAGTATGGTGACCTGCTTATTAAACAACTTGTGGGTTTTTACTCTTAAAAAACATGCCAGTAACAGTAGTCCCTCCTGTGTTCCTTCCTATGTCTCTTTGGCATTAACACAGTGATGCTTTGCTCAAGAGTGAAACTTACTCTTGCAGAAAACATATTCGTTCCCAGAGAGTCTCCGCAGCCCGTCCTGGTAAGAAAAAGAAGAGAATATGATATTATATTCTGATCCTTAATTCACACAATGCTGATAGAAGATAAAGAATTAAGCTTGTGTTATTTTCTGTTTTTCTTCGCATCAAAATATTCCATGAAGACACCAAAATCTAAAACGTGCTACTCTGACTGTCAGTATTTTGACTTTCTGCAGACAGTACACAGTCATTTCCTGAAACAGCTGTTCACTAGTTTTTATCTCAGGATTCTCAAGCTGGAGTAAAAGGTGCATTTGTTCAGGAACAATTTTAATTCTGGATTAATACACATTTGATGTTTTAAACTTCAGAACCCAACAACCTGCCAGCAAGTTTGAAAGGCATGCTGTCTTAACAGAAAACCCCCTAAATTACTCTATTTATCAGATCCAAAAACTTTAAAGACAAACTTTTCACAGTCTGTCTTGTAAATTTAATTCAATCAGAGCTCACGATTGCGATATTTAATGGAAATCATGTTATTCTACATGTCTCATTTAAAATTTACAAAAAATACAGTTTGCACCAAATCCTGCAAAACAAAAAAAACCCCCAAAAACCACAAAAAGCATGCTCCTCAACCGTGAAGCTGCCAGCGGACAGAAATTTTCAGCTGAACTGCAGGCTGTGTTTACAGAGAGCAGAGAGGAGTCCGAAATGAAACAAACTAAAAATGTAAATAGTGAAATATCAATAGCACATGGAGCCACCTTTTTTTTGGTATTGATAAAACCTGTTGTTACCTGAAAAAATGTCGTACATGTTGATTCCATTTTTTCAAATGTTTGTAAAATAAATAATCAAAGAAATATAATTCTTATTACGACTCTGTAGCTGCTTTGCTCTGTACAGATATTTCTGAGTCCTCTCTAATTCTAGACATGGCGGTGCTGTTTCCACAGATGTGCAGGACTTTATATTGCAGTAAAAAATTAGTCTGCATTGAGAAAAAAATGAGACAGGAGCAAAAAACACCTACAAACTGTTTGAGGGTTACACTGTACACAGTGGTGGAGCTAACTGATCTGTTTCTATTAGTTTTTGTTAAACCTTGTAGATGCACCTGTAAAGTCTAATGTAATTCAATACAACAGCTCTGCCATAAACTGTACTAAGCTTCTACATTTTCAGTTTCTGCTGTCAGAAAGGTGATGATTCTACTTTATTGTTCTGATTGGGGTCATCGTAGGTGGTGGTGATGCACTGGGTTGACATTACATTTGAATGTGTTAATGGGGTGCACATGGACAGTAAACAGAATGTTGTATTGGACTGCATTAGATGTCACATGTGTACCTAGATGAGTGGCTGCTGAGTTTATATCAGGCTTTGGACACTCACATACTTAACAGTAGGATTATTCATTCCATTTTCAAGAAAAGAGACAATAATACGTCATGCAAAGAGCTCAACTTATGGAACTGAAAACCTGCTTTCAGTGTCCACGTGCAGTGACTCACCTCACAGTACATTAAATAAACAAAGACTGTTGTTGGCACTGCACAAATACGGATTTTGAAAGCCAAAAATTTCTTGGTTCAACAAGAATGCCTGTTCAGTTTCATACGCATGAGGTAAGACTGTTTGTTGCCTCTCCTTATAAAGTGTTTCAGGCGTCTGTACTTATGAATGAACCCAAAAGCCCACATTAAGTAACTGCCTCTTACACTCATGAGCCCCCCAACCAGGTCGTTGGTGTGGGGGTCGTCCTCTTTGGAGGCGAGCTGGGGGGAGTAGAGCTCTGTGGTCCTCAGGATCTCCAAAACTCGATCCAGAGCCTCGGCCACCGTCACCGGACTGCTCTCCTGGGCTGCGTTGATGATGTTTATTACCTGAGGATTAGGAAGAACAAAAGTCCCAATTCTGCCTCAAAACAGACATGATATAAAAAAGAAACAACATCCCACAAAGAGCCCTCTGCAGCGCACGCCGTAACAGAGGCCTCCTTTGTTAGTGGATGTGTCATGAAGATGTGCATGTGATGCTGTGGAAATCTCATCTGGGGCAAAACAGCCAAATAAAGTGACGTCTCAGACACACAAGAGCATCACAGGACCTGCAGCAGGAGGCGAAGCGAGACAATGTCACATACTGTACACTGTATACGGAGCAGCCTACAGCTCGACCTTGGAAACGTTGCTGCGTCTGCCCCTCTAGAGCTTCCCGTCATGACGGCGGGGGGTCACGGAGAATTCACAATCAGCTCTGAACACTTTTATTTAAATGTCACACTCACAAACACATGCAGGAAAAATTCCCCCTGATGTCAACGACGTCAGCTGTGAGGTGTGAAACAATGAGTCCAAAGACACTCTCTGAACAATATTATCCACGCTGCAGGCTAAGACGCAGGACAGCATGGGAACACTGAAATGTTTCTATTGCTGCAAATATATTAA
>NW_007578929.1:196668-212667 GCF_000690725.1 Stegastes partitus
TCCAGTTACATATTGATACAAACAGCAAATGCTGAGAGTGGCTTCTGGATCAAAAAATAGTCAATCTGAATGAATCGCTTTCACTTATCAAACAGTTTTAAAATGTGCAAACACTAATCATCAAAAGAGTAGCTCTAATATAATGAAGCCACCTGCTGTGTCACTGGAGAGCATTTGTTTGTGTCTAAGAGTGGACTTGGTGATGCTGCAATACTGATTTAAATCCTGGTTATATTCATGTTAATCTGTCAGGTGTATCTCTCAGCAACATATCTTAAACTATATTAAAATATGAATCCATTTCCACAAAGGCTGTGCAGGAAAATAAGTTTAAATATCAAATGAAAAGAAGAAGGCAGTGGCCCCAGATTGTCACTAATAAAGCTGGATAGTTTGTGAGTTGGTCATTTAACCTATTAGCAGTCAATCGACGCTCCGCAACAGGCTCAGTCGAGTCACACGAAGGCAGTAAAAGCAGCTCAAATGGCCGCTTGACTGATTATATGGTGTTATATAAGAATATCCTATATTAAGCCTAAATGTGGGAGCACTTCATTCCACTTTAAGTACCCATGTGCATCGCCTGATGTGAAACAAACTGGTAAAAGGCCATAAAAGAATTTTATTTTTTTTTCTTGGTGAAACTCCAACAGTCCAACCCACTGACTGCTGCTGTAGGAATGTTCTGCTCAGTGTTTCATACACTGGAACTAACGTGTGTTTTAAAGAGCTTCGGGCAGAACTGGGTCATCAGCGATTCAGCATGAAACTGCTCATTGATAGATGGCTCCTGCAGATGACAGTTGCGCTTTGACCACTTAACAGTCGTCTCCAATGCTGAAAATCGGTTGTACTCAGCCTCACTGACCCACATCCAGCGCTTGAGAGACTGTACCGGAACATCGAGAACATGTTCCTGGTGTGTGGAGGTTACTATCAAAGAATCACTGATACACCAGTACTTTTCCTGATTTTTCTTGCTTTACATGTAAAATCTTTGAGAGATATGGAATAAAAAGTTCACTTAATTGATTTAATCTGACAAAAAAAACCCCAAAAACCCATGACAGATATTTGAAAGTATACTTTGAATGCACATAAACTACTTTATTGTTTGTAGAGGCTCATGATGGAAAAAAACCCCACTGTGGTCAGCCAGAAATAACCCTGATTTGTCCCAAGAAACAAAGAAGTGCCTTTACACAGGATGGCAGCGTGAGTTTCACAACATGCCCGGAGGCTCAAAGCGGCGTACCTTGGTGATGGGAGCCTCGATAGTCATGGAGTGAATCCTGGCCACAGAGGAATATCTTCGATTCTGCAAACTGGGAGCTGCAATTAGAAAAGATTTTGTGTATTATGATATTATTAACTATTAATTAACATTACAAATAGTGCAAACTAAAGAAAGAAGATCCCGATTATTGGCTGTTAAGAGGCTTATGAATAAAAGAGGAGAACGGAGGAATACATGGAAGTCTATAGGATGATTGGAGAGAGAATTGAGAACATGTAAGAGTGATGACGGACGACCGACGGACAGAAAATGGTTTGACTGAAGGAGGCCGAAGCAGCGGAGAAGCAGCACTCAGCTGAGAAACCTGAAAATAGCAGCAGCTGCGTCAGTGAGTTGAGGAGGGAGGAGGACGTATGTCATCAGCCCACAACATCTCTCTTTAGGATCTCTTTAGTTCAAGTACCATACCACAGTCTGACTCACTCTCTGATTAGCCATCTCCAATCATCATCCCCACTCCTCCATTCTGCTCCTGCCTTTACTTCATTCCCAGTGCATCCATCCCATTGTCTCTCCATTGTTATCTGCTTGTCTTCTCCATAGATCGGCACAAGCCGGACCTCCATTCATAGAAACAGAGACTCAGAAACAGGACTTGGAATTGGCCTTACCGTCACTGCCACGGGAGCTGAGCGATCTGGCGTCAATTGAGTCTTTCCTCCTGTCTCTGTGACGTAGAGAATGGCACTCTGTGGAGGGAAGTAATGGACGTTACATGCACAATATTTTTAGATGGAGGGACAGATTAGTACCGACATGGGGACAGTGACGATGCTTTCACTCTGAAGCACATTTCATTTACCCCAGACTGTGTCTCTTATGTATTTTTATAAAGTCTGTAAGTATTTTTATCCTGCAGCATACAATATTTTTTAAGAAAACATATTGTAAATAAGATTTTTTTCACATTGTGACTTTTTATCAAAGAGTGACAATGCATGTCACAATACAAATACAGTGTTATCTTCACATGAAGCTGTGAAAAAGCAGTGTGGTACCTGACTGAGAATGCTCCCCGCTGCATCTCTCCTCCTTGTTGAACTTGTGGACCTGAAACACAGAGAGCAGCACATGATTAAAGTGGAAGTGTGTACTGTTGGTTTGCCTTCGCTGTGCCGACTATAATCAGTCTAATTTCCTGCCCCTTGAAAGCAACATGCTGGCAGGATAACTGCTGTTGATTAAAGACTTAATGCGAACAAGCCATTTGATGTTCTTTATAAACTGAGTTTATCTTTTTCTTGCCTCACCTCTGCAGTCGGTTGTGATTGTAAAGTACAGCAGGCTAATGTGCTTCCTTTAAACTGCTACAGATGCTTTTGTGCTACAATTAAAGTGTACAAAGAGCTGTCATGCTCCGTTTTATTTTAGTGACTCCAGTTACGTATCATTTCTTCTCTAAACACAACCTGCGACTGTAAAAATCAGCTCTTGCAGTGAAAGTAAGTGGATGAAACATCAGGGATGGCTCTGCACCGCGAAGCCCAAATCCAGCAGCGTTACCTGGCAGGGTGAAGCTGAGCGGCGGCCACGGCCACCACAGACTCAAGTCTGGCTAATTCACAAAACCAACAGTGAAGCCTGTTAGAGGGCTGCACATGTGCTCTTAGAAGTGGACTTACATCCAGTAACTACTAGTTTTCTGCCAGAACCCTTTGCAGAACCATTTCTCTTGTTGTTCCCATATAGATGCATTTTAACAACAAACATCCCCCCGTTTAAACCACAGACAACCAAGTAGATCTGACCGACCAGAAAAGTTTGTGACAAACCAAAAGTGTTGTAATACTGTCACTAAAAAGTGTATAGACAGTATAAAAATGCATCTATTTGTGTTTTCATTAGTTTAAGTGTGTGTAATTCAGGTTTATCTGTGGATTTACAGGAAGGTCTTATACAGACTCTTAAAGGCTGAAGGGATGAACCCGACTTTTCAGAACTGTTGAATGATGCAATGCAATGTCATAAGAGACTTAGATGTGCTCATCTTATGTAATTATACTCAAGCTTTACCAATAATTGAAAATAGTAACTTTCACAATAATCATTACATATATGACTTTTTATACTGGATGTGAGTTTTCATGTACTTCCTCATGCCTGCATGATCAAATGATCATTAATCCAGCTACTTTGCAGAAAAACTGTTAAAATGAACAAATGAGCTGCAGGAATCACTTTTGTATAGCGTGTATGTAAAAAATAGTGTAATATCAGCATATTTAAGCACACATGCAGTCCTTCTGTGACACAGTTTGGTGTCCAACTTAAAAAGTTGAATCCATTTTTTTTTAAGTTTGTGTCATTATTGCTCTTAATCTTCTTTGATAAAGAAAATGTATTAATTCATTTGTGATCAGCAGATTTTTTTTTCTATGAGAGGACCAGATCCTAATTATGTCTCAGATTCAATCAAGAACTTTGCTATTTCAAATAACAGCTGAATTTAAAATGCTGATTCGGATTTACTGTGATAAGTTACTTTGAAACCTGTAGCACATTTAGTCAGGTTCACAACAACACACCTCCATGCAGGTGACACTCCGTACAGTACATCCTGTTTGTCACAGCGAGGTTATGTAGATATGGATGTGCAGAGCCTCTAATCTGGTTACAGAAGATTTTCCTCACCCAGTGACTCACTGCACCTTTATATCTTGCTGACAGTGCAACATGCATTACATGATGAACAAGTACATCCAAACAAATGGATTTAAAGTGTATTTATTCACTTTTTATGCGCAAAATCAGGATTTTGATTTTGACATTTTGATAGGGATCGTTGAAAGGGGTTGCTTAAATATCAATTTCATATTTTTTAAATCCTTGTCACTCCAACACAATTGCTCATTTTCTCTTTTTTTCTTTTTCTTCTACAGCCCTCCTCTCGAAATAAGTCGCTTGCTCTCAGGTCTCCAGTGGGTCCCATACTGAGTAAATAGGATTAAGACAGTATAAACACTTCTAATGACATACACGGTTGCCAGATTTAGCTGGCTGCATCATAATGGGCTTGTTGGGCTGCGCAGCACAAACAGTCATCTAAAAAAACATCTTTCGAATTAACTCGACTAAAGCTGGGAAATAGTTGAGATGATGATGGCCCTTAATTGAGATGAAAAGACAAACAAAACTGACCCTAAACCTGCTGTAAGTCTGGAGTGCTTAGACAAATACTGCTATACTAAACAACACAATGAAATGGAAACCGTGGTCTGCAGCCAAACGTCTGGGTGGGAAAAGACGGGGAGTAATGTGTGGTTTTAAATGCTCAGAGGAAAATGTCCTCAGCAAGGATACAGTATCGGAGCAGTGGTATCCTGAAAGGACCTCTGTGGACTTCCTTTGGTTGTCAAATGGATGACAGCGTCTCAGTGAAGATGCAGCACAGGCCTGATGATATGATTTACTTTAAAATGTCATCTAATACTAAACTTTTGTTCCTACTTTGCATCTGCAGTTCCCTTCTCTATTTTGTGGGGAGCCACAAGAGACACACTGATAACTCCATTCAGTTTGACGCTGCACTATCCAGGTTGTGGGGGATGACTTCCATGATTTAGAGAATGGGATCAGTCGCTGCCATGTCTAAGGATTCCCGATCCCGACCAACAGGAATGATTGCCATTTGGCTTTGGCAGACAGATGCCAGCGGCTGACTCACCTCGTGTGCACACGATGAAAGGGAGCAATGCGCTAAAGCTAGTCCCTGTGCAGCTTTGCCCGAGGTATAAATAGCCCTGGCGCCTGGCTGCTAGCCTCCCCGGGCCTTAGTGGGGGATCCTGGTGCTTAGCCGTAGCTTAGCATAGTATGACGTTATTGGCCTGGAACCCAGCTGAGAGCAGCGACACACCTGCTTCAGAGTAACTGTGCACGGGGCTCAACAATGTTGGAAGCCTGCTCGGCTGCAAGCCCCGCTGAAGTACTTAAACCTGACACTTTAGCCTACAGTTCATTTGAAGTATTTATGTAAAACTGACTGCCAGCAGAGTTTGCAACCCACGCTTAAGTCCTGTTTGGACCCGGTTGCTCATTTGTTCAGCGGCTCTGATTGAGCCAAGCTGTGCCGTAGCATTAGGGCTGCTGATAGACTGACGTTTGTTTAAGCTCTACAACAGAAAAATCAACTCACTGTTAAAGTCTTTTTTTTCTGCTTCAAACAGCTGCTCGGAGGATTTTTCGTCTGAGCCTGCAAATCAGCATTTTGGGCACATTTAAGAAAAAGTAGCTTTACCCCCTAGTTAGACAGGCAGGCTATTTAAAAGAAATAAAAAATAGAGCCAGAAACTGTCAAAACAGAAAGAATCGTCAACTTTCCAACAGTTCCTGAACTATTCATCTGCTGTTCTGTCAAAGATTTCATCACACCTCAGCACAAAACTGGGACATTTCATCAAAATTACTTAATTTTACACGTCTTATTTAAGTGTTGCCAAAAAGAAACCATTTGCACCAGATTCTGGCAAAAACACAGACTTCTGCACGCCGAGGCACAACTGAGTGACTCAGCGGTGACCAACAGTCATATGACTAAAATTCAGGGCTGAAAGTGAGCCCACAGGAAGTAAAAATGTGACAGGAGCAAATAAAAACTCAGAAACTGCTTCGGGTTCAGAGAGTTTAGATGAAAAAGTGCTGCGACTCCAAAGGCACTGTTTGGCTCAAACTTTACCTGAATGAGTCGATGGCTCGTCAGAATGAAGATTTTTATTGCTTCTCTTCATGGTTCTGTTTGATTTCTTTAAAGAACCTCTGAGGTGTGTATCTAAATACAACCAAGGTAGCCCTGACTGAAATTGAATACAGTATTTCAAAAGAAAACTAAAAAACAACTGAAAACAAACGTACCTGTTCCAAATTAGATTAGATTATCATGTGACATACCTGATTATTGTTGTCAATATGAGGCCTCTTGATGGCTACAAAATGTCGAATTTTCCTACAAGGAGCGAGAGAGCAATCTGTCAGGGAGTTGTGATTTTTAGGCGATGTACAATTACTACTTTGGGTTGTTTAGACGTTGCTCACCCTCCTTGGCCGATAACTGGTGTTATCTTCACATGCTGCTGTATGCTGTCGCCGGACTTCTTTCTGGCAAAGTAAATACCCTGCCATTCCTTCAGAGACAACAGAGCAGTTAGACTGTGAACCATGGTTTTATTTGAGTCAGATGGAGATGCGTGGATGGATGGATGGATGGATGGATGGATGTGTGACTGACCTTTCCTTTTTTGATGCAGGTGTTGATGGTGTCCAGCAGGTCCGCTCTGTTCTTGTCGCTCTTTGGAAGTTCAGTCAGTTCCTTCCCGATCAACTCCCCCTTGTGGTAGCCCATCATCCGTTCAAATGCTGGGTTCACATACTGGGACAAACCAGAAAGATGTTAAAGGATGGGTCTGGTACATAAGGTTAGTCTTACTGTCCACAAATACCATGAATTACTCCTCTGAGCTCCAGAACCCGCCAAAGGGTTTGAAAGGAAAAAAAAAAAAAGAGTCATCAGATTTTCAACTTTTCAGTGGCCCTTGACTGTATTACGTCTGATGTGCAGTTCCATCAGGGACAAATGGCCAAATAAGAGCTTAAAATCCTGATATTTCATTGATATGACTTTACATGTCTTATTCAAGAATTTGTCAAAAATAGATCAGATTCTAAAAAAAGTAAAAAAAAAAAGTAAAATTCTGCTGTCAGCACAACTCAGATCAGTCACATGACAAAAGCTCAGGGACTTCCTGTCATATCCACAGCTGACAATAGTTTATTAGGTCTTCCATTAACTTCCGTACACCAAATTTTCCTAAAAATTACAATGAAAATATATATTTGTGATCCATTTTAAAGTATGTGTATTCAGCAGGAGCCACCGATGCTGATTCTGATTGTGGGTAAATCTGACAGTATTGACAGATGAGCATGATGTTAGTTTTGGATATTTCATCAGGATTCATTCATAACAACAAAGATTGTATAATATTAGCAGCTTTTTGTGTTTTAAAGAAAAAGTTTGAGGTTTTGCTGAGTCTGCACTGCATATGAAGGAATACACAGTTAAGTCCTAAATAATTCAAAGCAAAGCAAAATTTTCATTTCATGTCAATTTTTGTTTAATTAAACAGTTTCTTCTGGTTGGAAATGACATAAACATGTGTTTCTACGTTGTTGTTTTTATCAAAAAAAGAAAAGAAAAAGCCATATCCAAAACTATTTATACTCCTCGACACGGTTGTCTGTTCTTGGGAAAATGCTGTTTTTGTACCATTCCAGATGGTCCTGATCATTCCTACAATGTTCTAGAGCGTTCTAATACACTATAAACTGTTCCTCTAGGTCGGTAATAAATGAGTTTACTAGCAAGTAACTAGTCAACTACATGCCATGACTAAAACCAAAGAGCTCCGTGAGCTTGTAATTACTAAGACAGAGGTGCTCATTTTGGCTGATCACAAGACTGGAAAAGGCTATAAAACCATATCAAAGTGTTTTCAGGTGCCAGTGGCCACAGTGCAAAGCAGAATCACAAAGGATGAGGAGTTCCACACTGTGAAGAAGAATCTATAAGGATGTGGTAAGAAGATAAAAGTGATTCCTGCACTCGTAAGAAGAATCCAAAGATCAGCACCAAGACCATCCTGATGAATCTGATCAGTTCTGCTAGAAACATCTCAACGAGACACTAAACAAGGCTGATCTCCATGAAAGAGGACCAGGAAAGACGTCTTCAAGACTCATACACAAAAGCTTGACTGACATCACCCCTGAGGTTGGATGAGATGAAAATGGAGTTGTTCAGACACAGATATTAAAGAAAGAACAATCATTCAACCCCAAGATCACCATCTCCACAATGAAGCACGGTGGAGGTGGTGCTGCCTTTTTATGTTCCAGTCAACCTGGTCAAAGTTCATCATGAGAAAAGAGGACGACGTTACGATTGTTGGGTGACACATCAGACAAACGGCAGAAAAACTTGTCGTTGGGCAGCAGTGGACCTTCCAACAAGACAAAGATCTGAAACAGGGGTGCTGTAACATAATTAACATGAATGAAGATGTTGGAGCGACTCAGTCAGAGTCCAGACCTGAATCCATCGACAATCTGTGGAGGAACTGAAGACCAGAGTGATGCAATGAAGCCTTCAATCTCAGAGAGCTGGGGATCATTACAAAGAGGAACAAAATCCCAGTGGAGACATGAGGAAAGATTTTTAGTAGTTATGAGGACTGTTTGAGAGTTTTCCATCAATAACAGAGTACAAATAATTTTGCCATATTTAATAAAATGCTATAACAACAACATAGAAGTCGTTTATTTATCATCGTCGTCTTTTATCACTTATTTGTCATTTCAGGCAGAAGAAACCTTTTGGTCCAATAAAAAGTCACTATAAACCACATTTTGGCATGTCTACGTATATGAACATCCCTACCTGTATTATGTGGTCCTCACTGGTGATCTCCACAGCCTCCTGACAGTGCTCCAAAGCAGTGAAGATAGAGTTACAAGCCCTGTGGATGAGTAACACCACTGTAAGCCAGCAGCATGTTGCACTACAGTGTGTCTGCGTATGCATGTTTAACTGCACAATACGCTCTTTTTCTCTGCTGTACCTGAGTTTGAACTGGCAGCGCACCTCTCCGTGTTCGATCTGTATGAGCTCATTATAGCAGGCTGATACGCTGCTGTTCTCCACAAACCTCTGGAGGCCAAACAAGGTTAAGTGGTGTTTGAAGAAAAGGGAGAGAGAGAGAGAGAGTAGTGGAAAATTGAATGAGTCAGGATTCAGTCAGTAGCGACTTGTTTTGAAACCTCCTACGTCATCTTCACACCATTAAACCCCGCTGACAATACGAGCCCCTTTCAAAACCGGCACCACGCTGCTATATTAGTGTTTGAAATCTCTTTAGATACCCAATAAAAAAAAATAAAAAAAAGTATCAAGGAGAAACAAGCACAACATGCCAAGGCCTAACGTTTGCTATAAACACAGTCACAAGTGCAGGCAAGTTGTTGGACGTACTCTGCTAAATCCAGCGCAGAGGAGAGGAAGAACAGATGGCTCCTCCTGGTCAGGCAGTCTGCACAATGACAGAAAAGAATGATTACCATCTGCAACCACAATCATTTTTCATAAACATGTGGTCCATACCTACAGTATATGGAAAACTATGTCGCCTAAATGCCCTGTTTTTCTCAGTCAGCTTGTCAGCGTGAGTGATAGGATCCAACGTTAACACAGTACTTTCTGCCAAACTTATTTCACATGAAAAGATTTTCTGTTTTTCATTTTCGCCCTCATGCAGTCCTGATGAAGCACATTACTGTCAATCTGTCACATAAAAGCCACCGTTCGAATGCTGTCAGGGTATCGGATAGTAGCACAAACAAATACAAGACCAGTTATGAACGCTGAAGAAGAAACACTGAGGGCGGTGGAATGAGATGATATGTAGCCTGCTATCAGAGCAAATTACGTCTATTTACGCAGTCAGATTTCATCAGTGCAACAACGGAGATCTGACTTTCTCTGTCTTTTTCTTTTTAATCAGAATAAAACTCAACTAAAAAGTGCTTATATTCATGCATTACAGGACATAAATCTGACATGATAGCAGAAGAAACTACACATATATGGCACTACAAGGCCTTTATTTGAAAGAATACCTCACTCATTGTCAGTGTAGCTCCAAACAAATATGTAACTTTCAATGCTAAATGCCGAACAATGAATTAAGTTTTGATTGTTGAAAATATTCAGCCCTGTCTCCTAAAAATTATATGTGCTCATGCAACTAAGATGCATTCTTATTTACGCTTTAATTAAATGCATTTTCTCCCCAGAAGGTGAGACTGGCTTTTATTTTGAAGGATGTCAAAGGCAACTGGACTTTCATCCACCGGGATTCACGTCCTGTGTGTGACCATAATTCTTAGACTTAAGTTGTGCTGTGGGCTGTGGGAAACATCATGATACGGTTGACATTTTCACAATGTTAGCTCCTTACTAGAATCTTAGCTCAATTCATCAGCACCAAAACCTCTTGGTTAGGTTTAGGAAAATGTTACAGTTTTAGAATTACACAACATGCTCGAAGCTTCTCCTTCATGTTCTGGGTTACGGGGCCGATGAGTCCAGAAAAGGAGCAATGATAAAGCAATAAAATAAATGCTGAAGATATGTTGATTTGAAATGTAACTGTGATACGTCACGAGCAAATTTAATTTGGCAAAACATACATCTGCCTCAAAAAGAATGCAGTTGAGTTGCATAGGAACATAACAAGACAGTCCATTACTGTCAATCTGCCACATAAAAGCTAGTGATCAAATATTGTCAGTATCAGTTCAACTCAGATTCCACCACCAACAACAGCATCATCAAGTTTCTCTCTCTCTTGTTAAAGCAGAAATAACATTGTCATACTCTAATCTCATGCAATCTCATGTCTTCTTTGCAATGTTCTTGACTGATGTTAAGCTACTGGACACAAAAGCCCACTCTTCCCATTGCTAGAACTCAAAGAGATCATTGCAAACTGCTGTATTAACTTGCTTTGTTGAGTCCGAACATTACTTCCAGTGTGAAAAGGAACACTGCAAGGCTTACAATGTGAACATTTTGCAGGAGACGCTTTCATTCATGGTGGCTTAAAAATACAAGAACCTGACATGGGAAACTAGATATAAAGGCCTGTCTTCAATAAAATGTCTCTGAAAGGCTGCTCTGTTTCCTGAAAATTACATTCCTGCTCAACTAAACTTCTCAGTTACATTTTGAGGGAAACATATATGGTTGTTTGTGATGTATCATAAATGAATTAAAACATTTCAGCTAACCAGTCACGCACGAGATGGGGCAGGACTTATCACTCTGGGAACTCATAAAATAAAGGAGAAGCTTCAAATATGTTGTTAAAGGGAAGATTTTAACCCTAACCATGATATTTTCCAAAACCCAACCAAGTAGTTTTGGTGCCGGAACTGAACCAAGCTTGTAACATTTAGTTATTTGCGTGAAAATGTCAACCAGAGCGTGATATCTTCCTAAACTGAACCAAACAGTAGGTGAAAATGAAACTGAAAGAATAAACCTCAGTCTCCTGGGTTAAAGTCCTGCTGCTGAATTGTGCCTCCATGATACCTCCTGACAAAGAATCTGTTCCTCCTTCAGACTGGAAGTCTTTCTTACTACATCACAGTCCTACCTTTATAGGAAAAAAATATATTTCTTTTATAAACATGAAAGCAGTTTTGTTGTATAGGAACATCATTTTTAGGAGACAGGGTTGTAAAAGGCCTTATTTTGGAAATGTAGTACCACAAAACAAAGGCCTTGTCTGACCTTGAGTTTTGACCTCCTAAACATTTTTTTTGAAGCTTTGAATGATGATAAATACTTTTTCAAAGTTTGATTTGAAGCCAAGTTTTCAGGGTCTTTCACAAATCAATAAATTTACAAAATCAAACTTACTTTTGTGGCACAACAGCGAGAACGACTGTGTTTTCAGAGGGCTTTGTGGCACGGATCATCCTGGAAATAAAACAAATGCAGATTAAAAGTCAGCAGGAGTTCATTTCATCCACACTTTGAGCTCAGGCGAAGCGGCTTGGACTCAGGTACAGGATAAACATGTGGGCAGATTGGAGGTGATGTCATTGCCGCAGAAGGAGGGCAGAACATTTCTGTTCTTTACACAGAAACACCAAACACAGCATGTGCTTCAGAGGTTCGGCCACAAAACCACACCACTGGCAGGACGTACGGGAAAGTGGCCGGGAGGTGGAGGAGGACTGAGCGGAGGGTGACGGAGGATGAGAGGACGAACGGAGGGAACAGATGATGGCAAAGATCCTCACGGGGGATCGGGAAGGGAGGAGGAGGGAGGAGAGAGAAAAAACAAAAAAGGAGCAAAGGAGCAACGGACAAACATGGAGGAGCTGCCAGACTGTGGTGATCGGGAGACAGGAGAGACGAATGGATCTGTTCCTTTACTTGAGGAAATAATGAAGCACTTACAGTAAATCACGCTACAAAATATATGGTGGTGGCTTTTGGTCAGCACTGTATCTAACAATAAGTGTAGCCCCAAAGGTCTGCAGAAAATCAAACCCAGAACTCACTTGTCTTGGACAAAAATAAGTTGTCTTTTAAACAGATGTCAAAAAAAAAAAAAGCCAAAGAAATTAGTTGTTTGCATTAATGGGTGGCGTCTATGTCCGCATTTAACTTGACAGCATTAAATCAAATGAGGAAACCAACATCTTCAAAATAATGTCGAGAAACTTGGCAGGAAGCGGAGGAAACAGCTTAGGATGTGCAAATTTGTGCGCGGCTAAAAATACTTCCTAAATAAATCTTGAGATGCTCCTGCTGGCCAGAAAGTAACAGGGGACAGACCAGTATAACCAGTATGAACTTAACAGCTGGCAAAATACAGGGAATGAATGAGGTTATTCTACAATCAAATAAGTTTCTGAAAGGTGGCCAGGGACATTTGCTGTGGAAAAATCGACAAAAAAGAAAACAAAAAACCTTTTTCAAGCTCTTGCCCGTGTACTTGGTTCCCCTGAGCTACTGTCCAGCTTTCAAACAACCTCCCAGTGTGTAGTTCAGGCCCACTGAAGCGTCACTCTCCTGTAACCTCTAGGGACTCGTGACATCCAGTACCCACTGCTGTGTTTTAGAGCAACGCTGAATTGAGCAACCTGTGGAAGTCCAGCGAATGCGGAGCTTCAAGTTGCAGATGTCTGTGGTGCTTCCGGTGAACACCAGATGGCACCAACAAGCCCTCCAACTACAGCGTCCTGAAGCCATTTACAGTGCAGCTCATTTTAGACACTCAGGCCTCAAGCTGCTTGTATATGACGGATTTTAGGTAAAAGCTGAGAAATGTCAGCAGTGAACATCGCTGAAATAAACGATAACAGGATCTTTGTTTTGCTTTAGGCTGATGAAGGCTGATCAAACTCTTCTTAAAGGTTCCATTTTGCGCCTCTTTTTTTTTTTATTTGATTTTTTTCAAATCAAAGAAAATCTCACCCAGAATCTGTCTTTAAATTTTCCATCTCCATAAACCACAACTACCACAACTGTTGAAAGCGAGCCGTTTCAGTAGTTTTGCATGCAGCCAAGCTGCTGCTTGTCCACGCCCCCGTCAGGAAGAAGACTCTCTCAGCATTTGTGTTTGAGCACAACAGCTGATCCAAAGGCAGCTGATGCAGACATGGATGACTGTGTGAGACCAGCACTTTCTATCACCTCTACCTTCTCTCTGAACAATCGTTTTTACATGCACAGCCATTGTTTTTACGTCTTGTGTTTGGTGAGACTGTCAGGCAATGTTGTGGTTATAAAATCAGTAGCTTAGCATTGTAAAGCTTATAAATGGCTCTGAGATGACTCCCAGTTAACCTGTAGAATGAACTGAACTTTGAATTCTGCTGCACAGTGCTGCCTGGTTATTATCATACCCTCGGTCCAGGATGGAATTATGACTGTATCCGGGATATTCTAATAAGCAGGCTTCAAGATTAGCATATCGAAGTGTTCGTAACGATAGAGCACTGAGATAAATGTGTCTGTGTGACAAAAAACGGGGGTTTATACATACAGCAAAAATGGGAATGTCAAAGGGACAGTTTCTTTGAAGATCAATAAATATTTATTTAAACGGAGCTTTATGGTTTTGCTTCAGTGAAATGTCACCTTTGTCGGTACGAAAAGCCACCCTACCAATAAAAGTTGTTTCCTTTAATCAGAGGGTATACAGAGGATGAACTTATCATGATTAACTAGCTGAGCAGTTCACTTATGAGTGACAACATGCTCTGCATGATGTGCCCTAATTAACATCACAGTGTGAGAATAACTCAGTGAAGCAGATCTCAGGTGAACAGGTAAGTGACAAACAAGCCAACACATTGCCTTCCGCGGCTGACCGAGGTGTGATAATCTGCCACGCATGACCAACACTCGGCCTGTGAGCTGTAACGATTGACCGACTTCGACTTTAAACCGGCAAAAGTTATTCCTGGAATCAATGTCGGGGAATTTTGTTATGACAAAAACCGGGATTATGACATTATTCTATGACAATAAATGGACTGTTTTACTATAGGTTATATAGGAAATGATTCAGGACTTCGACATTTTATGATTCTAATTCTATGCAGCAGTATGACATCAAGTGGGCAGCACTGTATTGAAACGTAGCCTGTATGAGCACAGAGAGCAGGAGAGAAGCATGTGAACACCAGCTGAAGCACAACCGGTGAAAAACACAGTTTCCCAAATTGGTCCTTAAGTTTCCACCATCTCATGTCATTTAGCTTTACAATTTTCTGATTCTGGCTATATCATCAAAGATAAATGTAACGTAACACTAAGGATTTTCCTGCTGTTGTGGGGACACTGTCATCAAAAATAAAAGTAATTTACATCCTGGGAGTGCATGGAGACTCTTGTGTTTGCTCTTGCAGCCAACAGAAGAACATTTGGTGTGTTTTGCTGGCGGCTGAGACATTTTAGAGTTTGTGGAAGCAGCCCTATAAAGGAAATAAACCTGGTGGACTGTGAGGCAGCTGTTCATTTTGAATGGTTCACCTGGAAACAGCAGGGGACGGGGCGGGACTATGCAGCTCGACTACTGTCACAATGGGAGGCAAACATACAGAAACAGCGACTGCAGTCACAAGTCAAGACTCACCGGCAGACTGCTTCAGGCTCAAAGTAGCGCGAGTGACGTCCATCGATAACGATTATCTCGTGGTGTTTGTCCAGGAAACACTCGACTGCAGACTCGGGTGTCCGTGCGATGTTACACCTGAAGCCAGCGCGGTCGCAGGCCCACCAGAAGGCATCGCTTTGGCTGTCCTCCTTGGCAAACACCAGCAGGACCTGAGGAGACACGAAGACATGAAGGCCTAAGATGAGACAGTGCTTCTACTACCGTGGTGATCGTAGCATAAACTGTGCATGTTTGTAATTTTACTGCTCAGATAAGACACTTTCCAGAACAGAAGACCAAGAACTATCTGTTAGGTACGGTACCAGGAAAGTTGGTGCTCATAAACTGCTAAACTAAAAAAGTAATGTCACAGAAGTGTCTCATCATTATTCAACGATATTCTGTTAAATTAATGCAAAATTAGGAGTTTGCATGTTCTCCCCGTGCAGCGTGGGTTCTCTCTGGGTTCTCCGACTTCCTCCCACAAGTCCAAAAACATGTGGAGGTTAACTGGTGATTGTAAATGTGTCCCCTGCCTTCGCCCTAAATCAGCTGGAATAGACTCCAGCCCCCCACGACCCTAGTGAGGATTAAACGGTATATAGATGATGGATGGATGGATGGATGGATGGATAATGCAAAATTATGCAGCAACTAGGCATCATGAAACCGTAGAACATGAAATGTAAATTTCTCAATTATGGTTTCAGATTTTTTTACACAAAAGACAAAACAGGACAAATGATGCACAGAACAGATGTTAACCCCTTCAACCCCAAGCTGTTTTTGTGTGTGTGTTGTTTTTTTTTCTCCCTTCATCTTTACTCACCATGAGCTCATTTTTCACTGCAATATAAAGTCTTGTACCTTTATGGAAACAGCACAACCATGGCTAGAAGCAGAGAGAACTCAAAAATGGCTTTAATGCAGCTTAACAAAGTTATAATGCCATTTATTATAAAAAATATATATAT
>NW_007578929.1:212690-232314 GCF_000690725.1 Stegastes partitus
GAAAGTTGGTGCTCATAAACTGCTAAACTAAAAAAGTCTAAAGTAAGGTCACTTCATTGTAAACACCAAAACAAATTCTCTTTGTCTCATCATTATTCAACGATATTCTACTAAATTAATGCAAAATTAGGAGTTTGCATCTTCTCCCCGTGCAGCATGGGTTCTCCAGCTTCCTCCCACAAGTCCAAAAACATGTTGAGGTTAAGTGGTGATTGTAAATGTGTCCCCTGCCTTCGCCCTAAATCAGCTGGAATAGACTCCAGCCCCCCCTGCGACCCTAGTGAGGATTAAGCGGTGTGTAGATAATGGATGGATGGATGGATAATGCAAAATTATGCAGCAACTAGGCATCATGAAACTGTAGAACATGAGATGTAAATTTCTCAATTATGGTTTTAGATTTTTTGCACAAAAGACAAAACAGGAAAAATGATGCACAGAACAGACGTTAACCCCTTCAACCCCAAGCTGTTCTTGTGTGTTTTTTTCTCCCTTCATCTTTACTCACTATGAGCTCATTTTTCACTGCAATATAAAGTCCTGTACCTTTATGGAAACAGCACAACCATGGCTAGAAGCAGAGAGAACTCAAAAATGGCTTTTATGCAGCTTAACAAAGTAAATGCAAAGAATGCCATGTATTATAAAAAACGATAAAAATTAAACTTTAATTTCTTGATTATTTATTATACTAAAGTAAAAAAAAAAAATGCAATTAACATGTGGAACATTGTGCTGGCAGGTGTAACCAATACTGGAGTATTTTTACTTTGCTATAGATTTTGTTCTACTTAGAATTCTAATTTGTTTCCAAACTTGTTCATTTGTGCCTTGTGAAAAGCACAGCCTGCAGCTCAGCATTTTTTGGCTTTTTACAGAGTCCAGGACATATAGAATTATGTGGTCAAAATATCACGTTTTTAATCTTAGATTTGGTTCACTTTCCTGACTAAACAGATGAGTAGGTAATTCACTGTCCAAAAGCTGAATATCTAATGATTCTGTGTGTTTCTACAGTTTGTGTTGCTGATAAATGGTGTCCTTTTTTTGATTTTAAAATGTTTTAAAAATGACATAATTTTTCAAACCTGTTGGAGGGTTTCAGATGTTTATTGATTTGCTAGACAAGAGTGCAGTTTAATTTCAACACATTTATATTCAACATATCTACTTTTTTCAGAGTTCTAGCAGATTCAAAATTCCATAGTGTCAGTGTACGAAGGGGAAAACAGCGACTGGGAGAAGTTTAACTGGATAAGATGGATTGATGGATAAAAAGCCACAATTTCATTTGTAAAACTTGTATAACTGAGCAAAGTAAAAGGTATCATTACCACCTCATTCATTTTACTTAGACAGACCACTCATGTGAGAAAAATCCAAAACAGAAGTGGTGGCGAAGCAGTCAGCTTTGTTGTCCCAAGTTTTCAATCTAAGCCCTGCTGCTTCATCTGTGTGTCAAGTTTTAATGTTCTCTCTGGCTATATGTGGATTTCCTCCCACAGTCCCAAGACACACACGGCTCAGGAGAATTGAAAACTATGAGCTGTCCATAATTGTGAGTGAGTTCATCTGTCTGCTTGTTTTCCTCTTTGACAAGCTGGCAACCTGTGCTGGGCGCCTCGCTGCCTTTTTCTCAGAGCATGCTGGGAAAGACTCCAGATGCCTTCATTTATTCTAAGTAGGGAAAGTTAAAATGGAAGGAGGGTACAGCTACACTGTAAAAAAGTCTGTGCAAAAAAAAGTTTAAAAAAAAAAAAAAAAAAAAAAAAGGTTGAATACTGTAACATTTTAAATGCACTGTAAAAACCGGGAAAATAATAGAAAATATCTGTAATAAAGTGATATTTTTATTGGATTCAAATACAGTAAAACAGTGTATTTTGCATTTGCACATTCATGTAGTAATAAATTACTATTTGCAAAAATTTGCATACAATTTTGGCCTATTTTGTTTTAATTTTTTTTGTAAAATAATAACTTTTTCTTTGATTTTAATGGTTGTTGTCTGTAATTTAGCAAAGCACAGAAAATCAATAATATACATTTTTTTGTCTCAATTAACAACTAATATCTGTAAACTAAAAATACTTTTGCTGATTTAAAAACTGAAAAAAATAAATAAATGAATAAATAAATAAACAAGAAGAAAAAAAATGTAATTTTATGGTCAAAACATTGTTAAAGAAGACACAGATTGGTGTTGTGGCCATTTTGGACAGTTTTGGTCTGTTTTTAAAATTGTAACATGCAAATCTTTTTTCTTGTGTGTGATTTTGGTAGTTATTATCTGTAATCTAACAGAACAGGTAAAAACTCTAACATTTCACTAAACAGTTAAAAAAAAGATTTAAAAACTGCTCGAAAAACTTTTTTTCTTTTCTTTTTTTTTTACAGTGTGAATAACCTCCGCCATGTAAACGTCACAGTAATGCTTTCTCCTGCTGAATTTTTCTCTCAGCTGAAACTGAGCAGCGCTGAATCACAAATGAATTCTGTATTTCACACCAACAGACGTGCAGCCCGCAGAGCGTGGACTCATGTTTTTGATCCCACACTGTGTTTTGACCACGAACACACCAGCCACCTTTGGTACAGAGGTGAGGAAATACAACACTGTAAGAGACACATAGCGCAGACACACACACACACACACACACACACACACACACACACACACACACACACAGGCAGCTGGTGTGCAGCCAGAACCAACAGTCCTCAGCTCTGCCTCGCAGCAGCATCACCTCCTGACTTGCTGTAAGGACAACAAAGGATAGAGTGACAGAGCGAGTGCATGGAGGTGCTGCAGAGAGAGAGGGAACACATAATGAGTGAGTGGGTGAAATAAGTAGAGGAGAACTAAAGTCATGAACATCTACACTTACTGCACTGTTTTACAACCAGGAGGGGAGTCACTCATGGTGGGATATATGTGTCTATGCTGTCCTTCACACACGGCGACAGGACAAATGAGTGACAGGCCTGGACGTCTGAGGCTACAGCTCACAGTGTTTTATGAATAGCTATGGATATATATATATTTTGTAAAAGTAAGTAAAAATGAAATCTGTTCATCTGACATTGTGATGGTGCATTAACCCTCCTGTCACATTGTCCTCACTGAGGGCTCATTTGTCACTGTGATATCAAGTCCTGCACCTCTATGGAAACAACACAACCATGGCGAGAGAACTGCAGTATGATAGAATTATAACAACATAAAGTATATACAAAAAAAGAAAAAACTAAAGCTACATTTCTATGATCTTCCATCCATTATCTATACACCGCTTAATCCTCACTAGGGTCGCGGGGGGCTGGAGTCTATTCCAGCTGACTTAGGGTGAAGTTAGGGGACACCCTGGACAGGTCACCAGTCTATCACAGGGCTACACTTAGAGACAGACAACCAAGCACACTCACATTCACACCTCCAGACAATTTAGAATCACCAATTAACCTCAACATGTTTTTGGACTGTGTGGGAGGAAGCCAGAGAACCAGAAGAGAACCCACGCTGCACGGAGAGAACATGCAAACTCCACGCAGACAGATCCTGGTGCCTCCACCGGGACGTGAACCGGCAACCTTTGAGGCAACAGTGCTACCAACTGCGCCACCTTGCAGCCCTCTATGATAATTTATTTTAGAAAAAAAATCAAATGTAATCAATATGTACAACATTTTACTAAGTGCCCACAGGATGATGGAAGATAATGGAGGCTCTACATACTACAGATATTTTAATAATTACACTTTTAATTTGTTTCTATATTTCTCTCCTATTTGTCTCCCACAAATACCACCAAAACCCTGCCTGAAAGGTTGGTTATCTTTAAAAACAAAAACTAAATAAAAAACAAAACAAAACGACACCAATTATCAGTGCAAGACAAAGTAAGTTTCCAACTACAAAGACACAAATTAATTTTAGAATTTTTATGAATTAAAAAAATATATAGAGAGAGAGTCACCATTTTGTTTCCAGGAAACAACTGAATTGTTTCTTTTTTTTTTCTTTTTTCTTTTCTTTTTTTTTTTTAATTTGTAAAATAAATAATAAAATAAATTCAACTTTCATTTTTTCTTTTTTATAATTCATGCCATTCTAGCTGTGTCATACTGCACCTGAGACATTTCTAAGTTCTCTCTCTTTCTATCCATGATTGTTCTGTTTTCATAGAGGTGCGGGACTGAAAAATGAGCCCACAGTGAGGAAAAATGTGACTGAAGCGAAAACAAACTCATACAAAAAACAATAAAACTAAAACCAAAAACACCCCAAAACTGCATGAAGTTCAGAGGATTTTATAAAATTTAGGAAAACACAATGTTGTCACAATACAATATTACATATAAGGATATGTAAATCTCACTTTGCGCTCTCTGTAATCTTATTGTGGCTCATGGGCTAACCTTGGAAACAAAGTGGAATGACCTTACACGGCGCGAGCACAGCACCTCACATATCATTCTTTACCTTCCTCTGAAATAACTTGAAAGTGGTGCAATCATCAGGTTCAAAATCTAGAGAATTGTGGGCTGGGCTAAGACCTCAGTGTGTCAAGATCCCAACGACGCTTGTGAGAAAGTCAGAAAATGGGAAAGAGCAGGTGAGAACGGCAGCAGGAGACGTAGAAAGAGGACAGAGGGAGAAGATGGGCTCGTATTGGTGAGTGCCTGTGAAAGGTCCACAGTCTTTGATCCTGTGCTGGCTTGTGTAACCATGGCACTGCTTTGTGTAACCATGGTGCTAGCATGTGAAATTCCACACACAGAGCACCCGGTGGACCCTGGGACGACGCAGACCGCACACATCTCTGACCTGCCACCCAAATATGTCACCAGTGACGGGCCTGGTAGGAGGCGCCGTCGGTCTTAATGCCCCATCTAATGTACACACAGCCAAATATATTTAAACACATGGCCGCCCTCCATCACACGCACATCACATCTGTCACACTTCTAAGAATGTGCCTCACCGTTAATGGCGCACGAATGAATGTAAGTGTACACACTTACCGGGTTACAGCACATGTTTCATTCTAAGCGTATCAGACTACACGGCCGCTAACTGGCTTCATGGTTTGTATGAAAACACGGCGCAGTTAGTCTTCAGTTGGTATGGAGGCTTATCCTGGACTGCTGCTGCGAGCTGACTCACATTTTCAGGGTTCAGAGGTTAATCTGCCGTGTTTGCACACGCAAGCCAGATGCCATCTGACGTTGGGAGACTCCCAAACACAGAGAGGTGTCACTGGGCTAACTAGCTCTGAGCACTTCATCTGTGGAGGAGTCGTGGCGCATCACAGACGGACAGTTAAATGGTGGCCATCAGGGGGACTTCTTACCATCAGTTTCTTTTTAGCAAACAAGCTTTTATACTCTGTAACAGGATTTCCTGTAAAACACTGGCAGCTCTGCAGTAGAACATGAAGTTTACGGTTTAATACTGTAACTAGACTTTACATAACGTTCTGTATTCATATCATGCTGCCACCATAATCAACTTTAACTGCAGTTTTGTGTCTCATTTCTGTCATCTTGTGTCTCACTTTTCTTTTATGCCCAGTAACCTCTAGTTTTCATCATTGTGTCTTTCTTTTGTGTCTCATGTTTGCTGTTTGAGGTCTCAGTGTTGTGGTGTTTGTGTCCTGTGTGGGTAGTTTTGTGTCTTATCTTTCTTTTCTGTCGCATATTTGTTGTTTGGTGTCTTGGTTTTGTGGTGTTTGTGTCCCGTGCGGGTAGTTTCATGTCTCTTTGTGACAGTTTTGTCTCCTTGCTGTTGTTTTACATTTTGTGTCTCATTTGCATCCTATTATATCTTCTTTGTGTTGTTTTATTTCAAATTTTTTTCCTTTTCTGTTTCATTTGTGACATTCTGTCCACGTCTCTTTGTAACAGTTTTGTCTCTTTCTGCTGTTTTGTGTCTCATTTTTGACATGTTGTGTATCATTTTACTCTCGTTTGGGTAGTTTCGTGTCAGGAGTCCTTTTTTCTTACTTTTGTAAGCACTGTGGGCACTTTTTTCATATTGATTCCATGTTGATTCTATTTTTTTTTTCATTTTTGTAAATTAAATAATCAAAAAAATTCCTTTTTTGGGGGTCATTTTTATGATTTATGGCATTATTACGTTGCTCAGCTGAACAAAAGACATTTTTCAGTTCTCTCTACTTTTAGCCATAGTTGTGTTGTTTCCATAGAGTTGCAGGATTTGAATGTGATGGGAGGGGAGCAAAAAGACAACAACAACAACAACAACAACAACAACAACAACAACAACAACAACAAACCTGCTTGGTGTTGAAAGGGTTAACATCTGTCCTGTGTTTTTTTTCTGTTTTGTCTTTTGAGAAACAAATCATAAACCATAACTGAGAAATGTTTTTTCTCTTAGAGGTGCAAGACTTTATCTTGCAGTGAAAAATGAGCCCGAGGTGAGTAAACATGTGACGGGAGCAAAGAAATGCTCAGAAACTAAAGCGCTAAAGACAGTTTCTGAAAAGCTAATGTCGCGATAAAACGATAATGAAAACATTTGGTAGCTGCAGCGCCCCTTAAAAGTGAAGGAAAAAGCTAGTAAAAGGCCACATGAGTGAATAGTTTTGCACATACAGTTTCATAATGTATCTGCTGTAAAGCCTTCAGCCTTGCAGATTTACATCAGGCTGTTAACCCTTCAACATGACTTTTGGGGGTTGACCTCCTGACATAAAACAAGAGCACTATTTTGGATCCTTGTAATGAATTTGGACATAAAGTTGTCGAGGATTTATTATGTTGTTGGACAGCTAAATTGCTTTGAAGTATATATATGTATCTCCACATCTTTGATGGTTACCAGAATAATCATTTAGCCCACAAGAAAATATGCATCAGAATTTGTAGTCCAGGTTGAGATTGCAAACCACAAAGCACATTCAGTTCATCATAGAAGATGAAAAAAACCAACACATATCTGCATTTGAGAAGCCAGTAGTGAGTTTGTGCCACGATTGCTTTAAAAATAACATCAAATCTACAAAAACATCATCTAGGACCTATGACCTCAACATTTTGCTAATAAGTTCTAACTCTGAGTTTCAGCTGTTAATGCATGTTCATATTCCCGTTACTTTTCTTACTTCTGGCGCTCAATAGAAGTTGTACCTAGCGCTAACATCCTGCAGGGAAGACCAGCAGGTATTAAAAGCTTAAAGTAGCAGAATGACAAAACTTCTGCTTCTTTTTCAACCAGAGTATAAATACACTGCAGGCACACGCAGGAGAAATATAATAACATATGAGTTGCTTTACATTCACTTATCTGTGTATCGAGTGAAACGCATGAATCATTAGATAAGCCGGAGGAGGAGGCATCTGGAGAAACTCTCCGGGGCTGTGAGGCAGCAACAGTAAATGTCAAGGAAAACTCACAATATATAACTCTCTCCTGCAGAGCATTTTATCTTTCTTTTCATCTGTGCAAGGAGTGAAAGCGGGAGAGGGGCGGCTCCGGTCACAGATCCAGCAGGAGGGTTGGAGGTACGACTGAAAGCGTGCCTGTTTTGGGAGAGCAGTTTTTAGGGGTTTTATGGGGCATGAGACGAGGTCTTACAAGGCTTTTTAATAAAGCCCCTGGTCCCTCCACCTGCCTGCCTGCTGCCAGAGATTCCTGGTACAATGCTTTTTGGCTTGGTGAATAAGGAGGAGGAGGAGGGTGAAGGGATACAGCAGGATACTGTAGCTCAGCATGAACGCGAGGGGCATGCCAGGCCTCTCACATCACTACGCTGGAGTGGGAGCTGAGCTGAACTCAGAAACCCCTGGAGATCGGTCAAACCTGCACAGCTCGAACCGAAGCAAATTAAATCAAAGCAATAAACGGGCACCTAATAAAGTAGCCGATTCTCGAGGTAGGAACTGGCAGAGCGGAGGAATGCTTTGCGGTACCTGCATCCCAACCAGCTGGTAACCTCCCGGAGCTCTTACTTTCTTCGTTACATAAGGATAAATCTTACTAGCACATGTCCTAATCCCTAACCCGAGGATGAGCACAGACAATCCCTCACTCAATCCCACCTAACCTTGCAATATTCCCAAGTTCTGAAATCCAAGCTGGACTGGCGTCACAGAGGACAAACAAGGTGTCTGCATGCATTTTGAGATCAAAAAGTGTTCCTTTAAACAAATCCAACAGCCAATAAAACCACATTAATTAAATTATAATCAGCTTAGTATGTGTAGCAGTAAATAGGTCAGAGAGCATCAATATTAGTGTATCTGCAAGATCCAAGGCCATCCATAATTTGAATTTATACATTTAAATCCTTGAAAAACAAGCAATGGGAGATTCTTTAAAAGCCAAATTCACCACTTTAATAGAAAATATTGTACTAAAAAGACTACATTTGGAAGATATTCTTTGAATTTGAAAAAAATTAGGCTTTAAATTCACTTCACTAAGTATTTTTGCATTCAGTGGAAACTGTGGTTTTTAACCCAAACTGCACTAAAATCTTGTGGACACATAATATGATTAGTTTGTTTTCTGTTACCTGAACTTTTAATGAAGTTTCTTTAACAATAAAAAAAAGTATTCATAGCGTTATCATTGATATCATTCTCACTTTTTCTGTAGAGCTGCAACAACTATTATTTGTCAACTATTAAATTAATCGCCAACAATTTTGATGATTCATGAATCAGTTTGAACTTAAGTTTTTAAAGAACAAATTATTTGATTACAGCTTCTTAAACGTGAGAATTTTCAGTTTTTTTCCCTCCTTTGTGACAGTAAACTGAATATCTTTGGGTTGTGAACAAAACAAGACATTTGTCATTGAAGCACTGATTCCATTATTCACGATGTTTTGACATTTTACAAACCAAACAATTAATCTTTCAATGAAGAAAATAATCATCGACAGGTTAACTGACAGCAAAAAAAAAAAAAAACGTGTTGGTTGCAGCGCGATGTCTTTGTGCCTGAAACCTTTTGCACATTACTGTTATGAAGTTGATGTAATTGGTTTTCCCAGTGGAAAGACTACACTTGGTGAAAATCCAAATATGACCCAAAGTTAGCAGAAGAGTTCAAGCAGCCTGTCAGTGATCCCACTTCAGCTCAAATGGAATTAGGTAGATAAATAACTGCTGTATGAACATCTGGAGGTGTGGTTTTAATTGAGAGCTTTTTCAATGCTTTTTATCATACAGAAGTTGAAGCTTTATATCATTCTTATCTCCTATATTTACTTATTGACTGCATGAACTGAGGACCCACAACACACAGTAACATACATAAAACAATTAAAAAAATAAAAATAAAAACATCATTTGGTAAAAATGAGGGACATAAATGAAATTTGTTATACGGTGTCAAGTTCATAATTTGCACAACATACTCCCATTTTTCCAATTAGCTTCTTGCATTTGAGTTAGAGCTGCAACAATTTATGGAATTAACAATTAGTTGCAACTGTTAATCTGCAACTAATCTGATAATCTATTAATTAGTTTGAGTAACTTTCAGGTTAAAAAGTTCATATTCGCTGATTGCAGCTTCCTAAATGTGAATATCTTTGGTTTTCTTTCCTTCACTACGACAGCAACATGAAAATCTTTCACCATTTCAACCTATACATTAATTGAGAGAATGGCTGACATAATAATCAATGATGATGATATTTGTTAGCTGCAGCCTTAATTCAAGTCCCTCAAACAAGCCCCGAATCAACATGAATCCAGATGTTGTACTGAGTCTGTTTTCACTCTTACCTGAATTGGCTCTTGGGTCAGTCTCATTGGTCCAACACATTCTTCTGTTGCTGAAACCTGCACAAGAAACAGTGACAATAGATGTGAATCAGTCAAAACTGGGCACATGAAAGACACACAAAGCAAAAAAAAAGAAAAGCTGTGAACTCTTCTTACCATTTTACCATTAATGTCCAGAAGCATATTGGCATATTGCTTTTTCCTTGCAAGACCTGTCTGTCCCTGCTGCACTTCAACCCGTTTAATCTTCTTTCTTACAAGCTACTTTCAGTTTCAAATCCAGGAGCAACAAAAAAAAAGTATTCCCTCGTGCTGTACAAGGCAGATGTGTGGAGTCAAACAGGATAGCAACAACGTTCTAAAACAACAAATCTCTGCACATCTTGACTACAGATTGTGTGATGACCTCTCCTACACTGCAGACAGGGATGTGTCCACGCAGTACTAGCAGTCCAGAACGCAGCCGTCCACTGCAAACCTCTTTAGAAGGTATTAGCCACCAGCCGCAGATTGAACTCACAGGTTTACCTGCATAATCCTACTGCGGAGCATCACACACTGTGCCGTATATATATGTGTGTGTTTTTGCAGCCTGTCTGGGCAGCTTCAGCAGCCGTCTTAACCACATGCGTCATCCTGGTGTGAATAAGCAACTCAGCTACATGTGCGTCCACTGAGCATATGCGTGCACACACATGCTTACACCACACTTGAAAACACACAGTGAATCAGCAGTGTACCATAACATACTGTATCAGAGCCCTGTGTGCCATGTCTGGGTATTACCCATCACTCATCCTGTTATTTCTGAGCAAGGCCTGCTCTGGTGAGTCAGTTTTCTCATGGAAACGTCTTTGTTGCAGTATGTGTTTGTTGCTGCTAACATGTTCATAAAGTCAGACTCATAACCCAAAAGGGGAACGCTCCGCATTAAGGCCTCTCTCCTGCTGAAAAGAAACATCTCCTCTCTGTGCAAAAACAGAGAGACGAGATAAAGAAAGAGGGGGAGGGGGAGGATTTCAGTGAATACCACCAGAAGCTCCAGAATAATGCACACTGTGCAGAAAATGTCCTCGCAGTCATACAAGCTGCATGACTAAAGCAGTGAGACAGGCAGGAGTTGGTGACTTAACCCCTCATCATTACAGTTTTATTTGTCAGAGGTAATTAGGCTTAAAGGTGGACATGTTTCTGCCCACATCTGGTCTCAAGTGGCCACAAACAATCACAAAACACTTTGTCAGGAGTCAAGACCCCTAAGTGTCATGGTTGAACACGCTTTAGCATCACTTTACAACATGCATGGTGGTCTGATATACCTCGAAAAATCCATGAAGGTCAACAGATGTCGATAAATGTCATGAGTCCATTTTCAAATGATCTTGGCTGGTGTTGCTGCTTTTCACACAAGTTTAGCAAGTGCTCAATGATATGTCAGGGTGTATATTTAACCCAAACATGATCTTTTCCAATGCGAGTGTGCTTGGTTGTCTGTCTCTAAGTGTAGCCCTGCGAGAGACTGGTGACCTGTCCAGGGTGTCTCCTGCCTTCACCGTAACTCAGCTTGGATAGAGTCCAGCCCCCTGCGACCCTAGTGAAGATTAAGCGGTGTATAGATAATGGATGGATGGATGATCTTTTCTAACTTAACCAAGTAGTTTTTGTGCCAAAACTGAACCAAGTAGTGAGTGAAAACAAAACTTAACATTCTGAAATCCAAAACCTACTTCCAGGTTTAAAAGGCATGACATCTGTAAAGAAAACACAAATAAATGTTGTTTATTTTTTTTTCCAAAATCAAACTGTGAGAATGGAAAAAATGGTCAGAATTTCAGCTTCCAAATTGTCCTTGTATGTATGATGCGTTACTTTGGGATTTTTCGAGGAATTGAATCCAACCTAAACTTAAAATCATCAGTCACTTTATTCTACATGTCCCATTTCAAAATTTGCCAAAAATCAATCATTCGCATGAACCAAATTCTTCAGAAAACTAAAATTCTGCGCTCCTCAGGGAAACTGGAAAGCCATTACTGTGTCGGCTTTGACCACCAGTCATGTTACAACAAGTGAGGGGCTTCTCGGCTGAACTGCAGGGGCTGTCTACACAGAGCAAAGAGGAAATTTTGCATTTGTTGCTGAAGCATAAAACACTGAGCCATGCACGGTCATTACACAAGAGAAGGCAAAGATGTACAAAAACACACATTGGCTTTATCAAAAGGCTTTTTGTCCTCTGTTGTCTTATGAAAGACATTCAGCTTTAAATAGCACATGCAAAGTGAGCGTACTTCGGTGACAAAGGTCTGAGAAGAAGAAGAATAAAGCACTTTTAACCCTTAAAAACTGCTTCATTGCGATTGTGTGAGTGTGGTTATATTGGATTGGACTGACAGTGCTGGCAACAAAAGCTGTTACCAGAATCTGATTTAAAAGCTGCCTCACTCACAAAAGTATGTGGCCTCATATATTTCCACATAAACAAGTAAAAAAGAAAAAAAAAGAAAGAAAGAAAGAAAGAAAGAAAAAGAAATATAGGATACAGAAATTGCTTAAGTTAAACAACCAAAACAGTGACAATTGGAAGGACATTGTGTGTTCCTGTAGATTCCATTGTTGTCCCTTTGATTCACATTAGGAAGCAAACTAAAGGAATAAGTTTTAAGCTCTAAAAGCATGGCTTAATATCCCCTTTACTATTTGCACAAACATCAGTGTTCCTTCTGCAAATGTATGCAGCTCATACAAGCAAAACACTTTATGCAAGTGATTCAAGCTAAACTGTGATCTTTTTCTGTGAAGCAGCTCAATAAAGTGCCTCATCATAGGTAATGTGGACATTTATTAAAGATCACAGGATTTATCTGTAAGCAGTCTTCCCAAGAAAAACTGCAATTTTAGCAAATGCCTAGAAATGACTTCTAAATTCAAGGAAAAAAACCCCACCTCTGACGTCCAATATGACTCTTATCTGTAAGGAACAAAGAAAGTTGTGTGATGTTGTTACCGAGCCATAAACAAAGCCCACAGTCTGAGGAGACTGGGGTGGTGGCATCACCAAAATTTGCACCACAGAGCCTCATGTGCTTTTCTGTTTTTAATATGACCATCTGCATGCATGTGTACCTACTGTAGTATGAATAAAACAGCATGTACTTCTGTTGTCAAAGCGCAGAAACCATGACTTGGTCTAAAGTCAGCAGACTTCCAGCCAGTAGACTTGGGTTAGAAATGGGCCACCATGACAAGGACTTCTGTGACATTCAATGACCTCCAATGACCTCATGTGTTAAGACAAGCTGGACTCAACTAAGACCACAATCCTGTGTCTCTGTGGCAGACCTGTGGAGGACAGCCATAAACAGAAGAGGCTGTATGAAACGGAAAAGTGCTCAAGAAACCAAACGATACTAAAAGTTTAGCAACAGCAGTCCGTTGATTGCTAATTTTCAAGGTTGTGTTGCCACCAACATGTGGTCCTCACATCACAGTTGTTTGTGACTTTGTTGGAAAGCTGAGCAGGAATCACTGTGAGCAATCATGGTGTGGTCCAACAGGACAAAGGAATGAGATCAACCAAGTCAGAGATAACCCAACGGAGTTTGTAACAAAGACCAAGAGCATCTGGTGGTTCAGCGTCAAAGGCAAAGGAGCGAGTGGACTGAATCATTGCTGAGTGCATTGGTGACAACATGAAGCACAAACTCCAAATGTATTGGTGGGATTGAGGGTTGACTTCACAAGAAAATGAGTAATTGTGTTTTACTTGAGTACGACACGACCAGATGTGAAACAGAGCAGGAAGGAAGGCAGCACAAGTTGGGACAGTTCAGTAATCACTGCTGAGAGAACAGTTTGGAGGGAGATCAGTCCGTGGAGTTAGCAGATGATGGAGGAAGTGCTGGGGAAAGCTGACATTGGACACCGTCTCTTCTCAGAGTGGGTGACAAAATCCTCATGGAATGACAGGAGGGGGCAGTGAGTGAAGGAGGATTTTGGGGAGATTACACAGCAAAAGCCTCTTAGAGTTTAAAGGAGTGGTAGAAGCAAGATCGATGGAGATGGAGATGCAGACAGCCAAGAAGCAGGTGAGGAAAGACAGGAGAGAGATGACAAGGTGGACAGACATTAGATGTCAGAGTCTGTAGAAAGTTAAACAAGGGAGACGCTTAGGGAGAATAAAGAAGAAATAAACCACAGTGAAAGGCCGTGGTCATTTTCTTGGTGAGGGTATCAAATTTGTGAAACTTCATTCATCCAACTGGGGCAGAGCATTGTTACTGTAGCCAGTCACTAAATATATTATGAAGACGCTAAAGGTAGAGATAAGCAATAATATGGATAGAATTAAAATCTTTACCTAAAAACACAACTCAACTGAAGAACCATAGACCATCTATAAATATATATAAAATACAGGTCTTGGTAACATGCAGTCAATTTATTGGCTTAAGTTTTACTTCTACAGCGTGACCTACTGACTAAACAGGTCAACTATAGCAACTATAGCTGCAGTGAATAATCCATTAACCCTCTGAACTTTCTGTCAATCCTTCAACTAATCATCTGTGATATGTGCTTCCATCAGAAAAATGAACCCAACCTAAGCTTAAAATCATGATGGGGGTCTCGTTTAAAAAATTGTCACAAATAAATTGGATTGGTTGGGGGCAGCTGTAGCTCAGGTGGTAAAGCGGTTGTCCTCTGATCGTGAGGTTGGCAGTTCGATCCACAGTCTAAGTGTCCTTGGGCAAAACACTGAACCCGAAGTTGCTCCCAATGGCAGGCTAGCGCCTTGCATGGCAGCTCTGTCACCATTGGTATATGAATGTGTGTGAATGGGTGAAAGGGGAAAACATTGTAAAGTGCTTTGAGTGCCGCTAAGGTAGAAAAGTGCTATATAAGTGCAATCCATTGACCATTCTGTAGAAAACACAAAATTATCATCTGCCCATCTGAAAAGTCATAAATGACTGAGCTACAACAAACAATTAGGTGATTAAAAATTAAGAGACTATTCTGCTAAACTCAGACAAGTATGGTAGCAAGTTTGAGAGAGACACTTCTGAGTTCTCTCTCCCTCTAGCCATGGCTGTACCACTTCCATAGAGGTGCAGGACTTTATATTGCAGAGAAAAATGAGCCCCCAGTGAGCAAAAATGTGACAGAAGCAAAAATGCTCAGAAAATGCTTGAGGTTCAGAAGGGTGAACCCCTTTGGCATTTGATTTATATGCAAAAAAACCAAACATTTAAAGGTCCCAGCTTCTTAAATGGGAAACTTTACTGCATTTCTTTTCTAACATTCTAGTAAATTGAAAGTACTTGATTGCTGTTGGTCAAACAACACAAGACATTCACCTAGACTCTATAGAGGCCTTTGTTTTATTGTGCTGTGATGCTCATGGAACAATTCATTGAGACAATCATCAACAGATGAATCAATAGTAAGAATAATAATAGATAGCAAGAATATGCTCACAAACACTGGATCCTAAATTTCCCATAATGCAATTATTATCCTTTCCTCATCCTCCTGGTAAACAAAATGGCTTTTTAAAGTCTGGCACTGTAGTTTTACATAATTTCAAATTCATGAACAATAATTTCTTTCTGATTTACGCTTGTGAGTGCACCAAACTACAACAACCTCCTAACATGCTCTCACTATAGTTGCCTCACATCTCTCACTCCCTGCCTTCCACTTCTACAAAAACCTGCATGCAGTTTAAGAACTCTGACTTACATCTTCAACTACCTGCTAACTGCTTCTCTTGCTCTCCAGCTGCTCTCATCTTGGAGTCATTTCAGCTAATTCTATTGTCTTTGTGCTCGTGAAGCACATTGTAAGGCTGGCTTTGAAAGGTGCTGTACAAATAAACCCTTAATTGCTTACTGGTGCTCAGGTATTTCATGTCACTGCATATACTGTATACACATTGTTATGATACTGATTAAACACGGCGCTCATTCCGTGCACTTTGAACGGAAGAGTTTATCCCTCAGAATGCAATAAACCTAACAAAGTTACAGTGTGTTTAATGTAATCTTTTGAAGGTGTTTTCATTGTTTAAAATGATGTTATGTCATAAAGATGACGAGTCAGTTTACACTATGGCTACAGAACAGAAAGATGTGTTTACACTCACAGGCCAATGTCTAATGGTTTTCAGTAAGTGACAAAGTATTTCTCATCCAGACTTGACCTTGTGAGTGGCTCTTACTTCAGTCAGACAGTTTAGAAATCAGAAGCGATACAGAATGACGTTATTGTGTCCTTCAAAGCGAGGCTGAATCTCCTCTGATCCCATGCATTATGTCACTTTTATCTGAACCAAATAAAATGTGATTTTATTTATTTCGTATGTTGCCAGATAAATACCCAGCGGTCTGCTTTCATCGTGTGATGTTCCTCATCATTGTTAACAGCAGGCCTTGGAGTTCATGTGAATTACAGTCCTTGCGACAAGGCCTCATCTTATCTGCGGTGCAGGTGGCCTTCTGGAGCGCCTAGATGGGCTTGAGGTCGATCTCCGTCTGCACACTCTTACAGTTATCTGTTAGACTTCTGTCCGCAGCGTGAAGTCAACGACAAGCTCACACTGATCAAATGATATTTTGACGCAGCTCAACTCTGTCATGTGACCAAACTTCTTGGCTGCAACCTTCAGACTTTATGCTCATGCTATCAGTACCAGTAACCACAGAGGAAAGGAGCTGATTAAAGTCCATCCGCTTGTTGATTAAATCCACAGAAACTCATCTCTGTGTATTAAAGTTACATTTACATTAATTCTAGTGCAATAATGTACTTAAAGTGCAGATCTATGAAGTCTTTACCTCTCCATTTGCTGCAGCTAAAGCACACCAGCTCACCCCAGGACTCTATATAAAACTACTCCACACTACACAACAGTAAAATAGAATCTTGGAGTACTTCAGCTAAAAATGTTTGAGCTTGAAACCGACGAAGAAGAAGAAAAGTGATAAAGTCCCACCCTCCATAGTGTCCTTTAGCATAAAAGAAACACCTCAAAGACACGTTAACAAGGTAAAAACAAAACAAAAAAAACTTGATTTATCAGTTATTCAAACAATTATTTCTTCCATTTATCAAAAACTGCAAACCACAATTTCATGGAGGGAATGAAGCAATCAAGTGCCACATGTTATCAGACCTTCACTTCAAAACACCAAAACATCAGGGCGTCGCTATCGCTCACCGGGTTGAGCTGGTGTCCCATGTACAGGGTTACAGTCCCGATGTGGAGGTCATGAGTTCAAATCCTGCTCATGGCCCTTTCCCACATGTCCTCCCCCCACTTTTCTGTCTCTCTCTAACTGCACTGTCAAATAAAGGCACAAAGGCCAAAAAAACAACTTAAAAAAAACACCAAAACATTCACTGAACTGTGATGTAGCACAAGGCAGGGTTTTTCTTGGCTCACAATGAACCTTCAGAGGGCGAATGGCTACACACAGCCCTAAACAGACTCTGTCCATGTACAGTAAAGAGTCTGCGTTACCTTATTTGACAGAAATGTAAGTGTTTTCCTGTTATTTCTGACCACTTTGTACATAAAAATGTTTGAGCATATGAAACTCCATTCCATTTATAAAAAGTTTTAACATTTACTTTTAATATTTTGTACATTTTAGCAGTATTTGAAATGATGAAATGTGTTACGGTGAAAGGTTCACATAGTATACACTACACCGTACCTCCTAAACCTCAGCATGTCATTATATTTAGTTCAATGCACCACTGTGCTACAGACAGCTTAAAGAAGCTGCTACACTAAAACTAAATGTACCTATCAAAAATGTTTCATTATGTTGTGTCTCTATGCAAACTTTTAAATAATGACATCAGCCTCAAATATCCAGTATTGGTCCAAAAACAAACAAATCATGTTGACTGAAGAGAGGTGACCAGTCTAAAGGATTGTACCAATACTACCGCACTACATAAATCACCAGAAGAAGGTTTAGAATGTCCCAATACACAGTATGTAAAATGTGGTATGTCAAAAACACCTGGATGTCCTCTTACATCTGGTCTCAGTTTGCAGTTTGCAAGCCAGCATGCTTTTCTGGTCATTGTGACCCACAATCCTTTGTGTATATATATGTCATAATGTCTCATTTGAGCTGGAGCCACTGAGAGCACACAGTCAGGTGATGTGACTCTGCAAACCTGGACCGATACATGAGCAAGAAAGTCAAAGCTTCAGGCGCAGTATTATGACAAAGCAGTATGTTCCAACTGTATGCATGCTGAACGTAACAGATAGAATGTGGAGCATTTTATATCGACTTTTCCCAATGTATGCTGGGATATTTATGCAATATTCTTTTGCAAATTTCACTCAAATTTAATTGAAGTGCACTGAAATTTCAATAAAGACTTTACATGAAGTCAAATCTAAACGCCATTAGAAATTCAAATCCACAATCTGAGATGTTAAAGTCACTTGTCCTCATCTCTTGTACATCTCATTCATCCGTACTCCACCAAAACGGAGAGAAGAAACATGACTGCGCATAAAAAAAATTCAGGCTATGCTTCAATGAGATAACATGTAAACACACACCTACAGGAACTTCTTTGTGTGTAAACAGTTAGCCCAGTCCAACACTGAAACTATTTTCCATGATGACATTCCCCCTCTTACATCCACGCTCAGACTACGACCACAATAAGAGGGCAAAACCAGAGGATTCTGTATAAAACAGCGTTTTTGCAATCGTGCTTCCAGGTCGTTTCTTAAAGGTCACTATTGACACACTTAAACATTAGGAAAACCGGCAGAAACTCAGTGTTGTCATAAATGAATGAAATGAATGAAAAATACTTTATTCATCCCAGAAGGGAAATTCAATTAATCAATCAATCAATAAATGCTTGATGTTGACCGTGACATTGTAAGAACAGAAACATTAAATGACAATTCAATGAGACGGGAAATTAATAATGATGTCAAATAACAATAACTTACACACAAAATGTCTCCATTTACAGTGTACAGGTAGACAGTGGACGCATGCTGCAGCAGACAAAGCGCTGTCATGGCCTGAACCAGGCCTTTCCTTAGCTCAGGTGGGCCTTGTTATGTTGAAGTTGAAAAGTAAAGTAGAAAAGGTAAATAAAAAGATGATTTTTCAGATATATTCAGCTTACTGTGGATGCAGCACCAGTTCACAAGTTCACACAGGATTCTTACATCACGGACCATCCAATGTCATGCACGACACCCGTGATGTGTGTGAATAATTTCAATACTCTGAGTTATAGTTTATAGTGACAGTGGTTGTTCATATTTTGGGGCCAGTGTTGATCATGTTTAGACTGTAAAAAATTCAAATCTTCACATATCAGCTGACAATGTTCAAATACATTCATGTAAATGTGTGGGTAATGACAGAGTATATTAACTTTCCAGCATTGTATTTCACAAACTAGTGAGCATCTTCCTGTCAAGACACCACATGACTCTGCACCACCATCTGCTCAGCTGTAATACGTACTCTGCTACATGTGCTGCACAATGCGAAGGGTAATGTAAATTAATGAGGCAGAGCTGCTCCTCTGGACAAACTATGAGATTCAAACAATTTTTTAACTTTTAAAGGTTTCATATGGGAACACATACTAATATGTCTGTGACAGGCCAGTATTGGCTGATAGTGACCAACCAATAAATTGGTCGGGCTCAAGACTTTAGCCATCGTGTTTAAGGCATCATAAAGGCTTTGTGTAGCTACGCTTTAATAAATACAGTTGTCAGCCAAATCACATTCCTATACTGCCCTCTTGTTATGGGGAAACTTTTTTTCTGTTACAAATTTGGTCAAAGTTG
>NW_007578930.1:0-2536 GCF_000690725.1 Stegastes partitus
TGAAGTACTAAAGAAACTAAAGATTTAAATCTTAGTAATGAAAGCTGTGCTGATGTTTTTTGGATTGGGTTTCTATTGTGGCGTGTGTATTTGTAGTGTTGTAAATTTACTGTAATGCAATTATTGTTAAGTGATACAATTTCAAATGATTTGACATTTAAGCGAGATCGCACAGGGGGTGCACTCGCCACAACTGTATACTGTGTTTTGTTTTTCATTCATACTTTACTCTTTCGTTTGTGTGTTTTTAGGTAGTGTTGAGAAGCTACCAGAAGATGCTGAAGGTCTGTCTTATTTTCTCAGCTGTCAGTTTTTTTTCTTTGCACGCTGAAATGATCTCCTGAGTTTCAAACCCTCCTATTATGTGTCACCTCCGTCTCTCTGTTTTGTCTCTCACCTTTCAGGCACCAGTTCACCAGAGTGGATAAGCTTCCAGGAGGCCGAGTATAAATTTTTCGACCACCGCACCACTTGGGAGCAGGCCCAGAGGATTTGCTCCTGGTTTGAGTCCTCGCTCGCCTCCGTTCACTCTGCTGAGGAGGAGGCTTTCCTGGCCAACACTTTACGCAAGGCACAGTGCACTTTTTTCAAAATATTCATCAGCATTTTTAGGAGTTAATTTAACCCCACAATGCAATTGATCAACATTGTCTTGGCAAGCAAGAAGAGTCCCACTTTATCACTGCAGAACTATGACAAATACCAAACAAACAAGGACCTATGTGTGAAATTCACAGCTCATTGTGGCATCTGTGTTCTGTATAGCAAGTACAATATGTAACTACAGATCAGGATTATATAATTCCATATTTAAAGAACTGCTGTGGTGTAAATCTACAGTTTCTCTCTCACGTTCAGATGACAAGGGTGGAGGGCGACAGCTGGTGGTTGGGGCTTCATTCCTACGAAAACGACGGACGCTTCCGCTGGTCCGACCACTCTGTGCTCAATTACGTTTCCTGGGCTCTCGGGAGGCCACATCCGCTCAGCCGAGATCGCAAATGTGTCCGCCTGTCCGTGAGTAAAGGTAAGAACATCCAGAAAGGCATTAAGAGAGACTAAAACAAGTTCCCTTAATGTGAGTTTATGTTTTTCCCCCCCAAACAGCGGACTGGGGAGATCAGAAGTGCCACTCTGACCTGCCTTACATCTGTAAGAGAGTGAACGTGACGGGGACGATGCCGCCAACTCCGTCATCCCCCCACCCGCCTGCAGGATGTCCTGATGGATGGTCTTCGTATCAGCATAAGGTAAAGCTGCAACACATCAGGGCTTCAGCGTAACGCGCTGATTCTGTTACCGGTGGAGTCTGTGAAACAGCATATCAAATATTTAAGACGAGCCAGATTTATCTTCTCGCTCACGCCCTGTGCACAAGCATAAATCTGCAAGACTACAAACTTACACAGGACACACTGAAGCAGTTTTGTGCAGTTTAACGCAATTAGAATGCCATAAACCATAAAAATGAAAAATACTAAATTTGAATTTCTTCAAATACTCATTTACCAGAAATAAATAATCAAAATAAGTAAGCATGACATATAGAATAAAGTGCTTTTCATTAAAGCTTGGATTTGTTTGATAAAGTAACTTTGGTAAGTTTATGTTCCAAAACTTGTTTTCACAGTTTCTGGCACTGATAAATGCAGCAATATTGATGATTTTGTAAAGACAACAAGCCTTTTACATCCACCAGTGAGCTCTGGGGTTCAGAAGGATGCAGGATGTCCACTCTGCATCAAATATCTCAACGATATAGGTCATAAAGCTGCAACTGATTAATTGATTTACATCAATTGCAGAACCATTTGAACTTCAGTGAAAGTATTTGAGCAGTTTATAAAGAAAGAAAAGTCCAAATTCTTTGATTCCAGCTTCTTATATGTGAATACTTTCTAGTTTCTTTCCACCTCGATGACAATAAACTGAACATCTTCGGATTGTGGACAAAACACCAGTTTTTGACATTTTATAGACAAAAAAAAAAAAGATCCATTAATTAAGCAACCATGACAATAATCCAATCGCAGCTCTAATAGGCATTGAAGCATGTTAAATACAGTAAAGATAAGACGAATCTCATGTTTTATTTCCTGCTGTCTCACCACAGCTTACCTGAGCCGTGCTTGTCTGTAGTGTTTCAGAGTGTTCGACCAGTCGTACCGGCTCACATGGTCTGCAGCCAAGCTGCAATGCGAGACGCAGAGAGGTGTGCTGGCAGTGGTGTCCAATCATTTGGAACAAGGTAATTACAGCAGAACACAGCCGGCATGAAGCTAGAGGGGGTGGAGGAGGTTTCAGAACCACACGTGCACTCTGTAATTTGACTTATTCTCTTTCTGGCAGCTTTTGTCACCACCTTGCTAAACAACGCCAGCACTGACCTCTGGGTGGGTCTGACCTCGGACTCTAAAGGTCATTTCAACTGGGCCAAGGCTGGCCTGCTGAGCTACACCAACTGGGCCCCCGGAGAGCCGCTCGACAACAGCGGCCCGCACCACAACAGGACGCCGGTACCCAAAACACTCACCAA
>NW_007578930.1:3041-15012 GCF_000690725.1 Stegastes partitus
GAATTTATATAAGATCTGAAACATTAAGATGTGAGATGTACAGTCATGTACCTTGTAGGAGTTAATAAGTTAAACTTCCTCCTACTCGTTTTCACACATTCTTTTGAGTTTCTTTTAATTTTGTGTGATTTGTTTTCTTTCTGTTTTTTTTTTTTTTGTGACTTTATGGTATGTCTGATATAACCCAGTGATAAAAAAGTCGTGCCATGATTTCACTGTCACCTCTCAGGGAAACTGTGTGGTGATGATTCATGGGAGCCAGCAGAAGAAAACCGGAATGTGGGCTTCTAGAGCCTGCGAGATGGAGAACAACGGCTTCATCTGTCAGAAGCCACAAGGTGTGACATTCAGCAACAACCACAGCAATGGTATTTACAAGCACAGGCCACTTTGCAAACAGAATTCTAAGTAAATCATCATATATGACTTTCAGACCAGAGTCTCCTCCCGGCTCCGGCCCTCATTCCTGACTCCCTGTCGAAGCCGGTGGAGCTGGGCGGAGTCACGTACCGGGTGGTGGTGAAGCGCCTGGACTGGACCGGCGCTCTGCACCTCTGTGAATCTTTGAACGGGACCCTGGCCACGGTGACAAATCCTTTCCAGCAAGCTTACCTCACACTGCTTATCAACAGCCTGCACCGGCCAGCCTGGATCGGCCTCTACAACTATGGAGTGAGTTTAATAACCTACGGAAATCTCATTATATTTCACCACATACAGTGACGAACAGAAGTGAGCCCACTGCTGTGCGATATTACAAAGTCAGATGAAAGTTGAACAGTGGAGTATTTCCTCCTATGTAAACTTAAAAGGCAACAACATAGAGTTAAGATATAAAAAATACAGACCCCAAAGTAGAAACTCAATGCAACAAAAGTCAGCATACATCACTGATGTTGTGATCTTTGATTTTTTTGATGCTTTGAGATGTTCTGTCATTCTTCAGACACTATTTTTTTCAGGAGGAGTTGTGTTGCTCTACCTTTTTGTTTAAAATACCCCAAAGGTGTTCAGTTTGGATTATCCACAGACATTCATGGTGCATCTACAAATACCATCTCACCAACACCTATCGCACTCATGCAGCCCCATATCATGATACTACTACCTCCGTGCTTCACTGTCAGGACAATGCATTCACTGTGGTAGTCTTGACTTCGTCTGAGCCAAAAAAAAAATTATAAAAGATGTGCTGCAAATATTCATCAGGGTTCTCTTCATTCTCATCTTCTTTCACAAAGTTTTATCTTGCAGGTTAATGCCAAATAGCAAGGGTTTCTTTGAGCTGCATCCTGACATGTTGACATTGTCTGAGCTTCACATAAACTCTGATTTCCATTGATAAACCCTGTACCAAGTCTGAAGCAGCTGCTTTCACAATCTTTTCACAGCTGAATTGTGAAAGTAGTTCACTGTCCGTGGAGCCATTTTAGGAGGACGACCACTGCAGCTCTGATTAGTGGTGCTGTGACTCCTTCTATACCTCCTGATTGCTGCTGACACTGTGATATAACCGAGTTTTACTTGATCTCCCTGTGTTCTTTTTCATCTTTGTGAAGCATCACAGTAAGATTTTCAAACTGACAGGTTTTCTAACTTATCAGTGATCACAGGTGGATTCACTTTTGTTGCATTGAGTTTCTACTTTACAGTCTGAATTTTCAATATAGGTTTTATTTTCAATTGGTCACGAGGGAAAATTGTCAACGGTTCAACTTAGAAATAATGTAGTAATGGAGAAGTGATGCAATGTTGAATCATTTGACATTTAAGTAATATTGCACAGGGGTGGAGTCTCTTCTGTTGTATACTGCTATTACAAAAGTTTTTCAATGTGTGATTAACGGCGGTAAATTGCAACCCTTTTTTTAAAAAATGTTTAAACCAGGGACGGAGCTTCACATGGCTGGGTAATGAAGACGTTTCATATTCGAACTGGAAAGATGGGGAGTCCAATCAGATGGCTGGATGCGGTCACATGACCACCACAGGGCACTGGACTAGGACCCCCTGTGATGCTAAACTGGAGGCCGCCATCTGTCAAATTAGTGGTATTTATTCGACACAACGACCAAATTTAACACAGTGTTCACAACAAGTCAGGAGGAGATCATGAATTATCTCACGTAACACTTCAGCAATGAATCACGTTTATGTGCTCATCCCAGCTTTTTTTTCTTGCTCCCAGAAGAGCCTGTGGTTCACCAGTGGATCTATCCTGGCCTGTGCCCCCAGTCTCTGGGAGAGTGGGCGTGGGTGCCTTTCAGAAACCACTGCTACGCCTTCAACCTGCAAATGCTTCAGCTGCAGCAGGATGCACGCACATCCTGCAAGAAAAGTACGCAAACTGTTGTGGAAAAACTGACTCTTATTACCTTAAAAATTACACAAACACTCGGCTTGGTTAATTTTAAATACTGCAAAAAGGAGGAAGACCGAATCTGTTCAACATCTCTCTTAGAAAGCTTATTTATAGCAAGACAGTAAACACAAAACTCTTTTTTTTATTGGCTTATTTTCACTGGTTTGACAAGTGCAACCTGTAGAATTCCTCTTGATCTTATCAGCTAAATCAAAACTCCAGAGGCAAGACTTTAGGTTTAGTGAGGTAACTGCAGGTTTAGCTCGATGGTGGTTCATTTATTACTTCTGCTGAAGACCAAACCTGCGCCTGACCAGATTACACTAAAGGTAACAGATGAACTCATATCATAATATAAATGGCCGTCAATTCTCTTTTAAAATGGCAGCACCATTCCTGGAGGATCCTGCGGAGCTGGATGTGCAGATTATGAGAGGGTGTCTGAGGAGAGCACGAGGTTTCAGAGCTGCAATTTCAAAGCCACCTCATTGTTATACGGGCTTTTATATATCATGACGAAGCACAAAAGCCTTTTGACTTTATAAGATGTGCAGTACTTATCGGCATGGATGATGCTTTTATGTTTGCTCTTTACCTGCTCCCAGAACTATGTGACACCGCCAAGCAGGTGAAAGAATAAAACAGGTCATATACACTATGAAAATATCATATTCAGTGTGACATTACTAAATGAATCCTCCACATTAACATGAAAATAGTTTTATTTTTGTTACTTGATTATTTTTTCTTTACATAATTTCTCATTTCTTAGTAATAGTTCATCATAATTTCATCATAGAGGGACCACATTTGTAATTTCGTTATCCTATCATCTACTGCATAATGACAACTTAAGTGAAAGTTCACACTGTCTACACTTTCTTGCAGCTTTCCTTCCTGGTTTTGGCTGCAGCAGCTGTGAGGATTTTAGCTTGTATTGTAGTTTTAAACTCCTCGTGTTGGTTCACGGTTATAGTTTCTTCTTCTTGTGAGCAGCTCTAGACATGTCCATGTTAGATTTAGAAACTCTGGGACGCCTTAACAAGTCGATAACCAGCTTCGGTTGTTAGGTTTAGTAAAGCCAGAAAACATAAAGAAAAAATATCCTGGCTATGTTTAACTTGCTCCAAGGTCTCTATTTCTGACCCTACGTATCTAACAACTGGATGGCCGGCATTAACCCGAGAACCGTTTTGTTTCTCCACAAATGGATAAACTGATCACGATTCGATGATTAATGTAAATAAACTACAACCTCACAGTTGAGTTTGTTCCTGCGGAGCGTTTCGGGCTCCTGCTGTCCTGCCCGCTCAGCTCATGACACTGAATTGAAAACTAATTAAATGCAACACTCCTGACCTTCTCCACAGCACACATAATTGACAAAACGCATCGATACGTCTAAATTTAGACGTGTTTCATCGAGCCTGTGGTGCCGCTGTTCAATCTCCCCACATGATCAATTCTGCTGTGTTCCATCTCTGTCTGTTTCACCGTTTGTTTTTTCTCTCTCTCTCTCTCTCTTCTAGTGGGAGCAGAACTTCTCTCCATCTTGGACGAAACAGAGAACGGATTTGTATGGGAGCACATCCAGAGCTATGCGGAACAGGCACATGGAGCTTGGCTGGGCATCAGCGTGAAAGGTCCAGCATCACTCTCTGCAGCAGCAGCAGCAGACTTGTTAACCTTCAGATGTTTTCACCTTATTAATTTTACACTATTTTTAGGCAAATTGCAAGCAGATAACTTCCCTAATTTAATAAGTTTTACCTGATTGATTGTGATTTCTTTTGTAGTATAGTCATTAAACAATTAATTAAGGAGAGGAAACCTGATTAAGACTGTGTCTCTCGTGTCAAATAAATGTGATAAAGCAAGGTGCCTTATCTCGAGAAAGTTAATTTATTTAAACTGTATCATTATCAGTCGGAGCAATTAGATAATATGAGGGAAATGAGTGAAAATATGCTTCGTAGGCTAATGTGGAGATTAAATCCAAGACTGGAAACTTCTACGACTGAACTAAAATGTCAAATTAGGATAAAACTGAACCCCACAGTCTGTCCTTAAGGGTGTTTCTAAAGCTCCTCTGAATGTGCTGCAGGTAGAGGTCTGGTGTGGAGCGAGGACACGGAGATGTCGTACACCAACTGGGAGGCTCACGACGTCGCCTTCTCCGTGCTGTCGATAAATTCCTGCTTCTGGATCCAGAGCAACAGCGGCCTGTGGAAGCCGGGATCCTGCAGGAATCGAACGCATGGAGTCATCTGCAAAAGGCCTCGCAGTAAGTCCGTTTAACCAAGTAAAGGCCGTTTCAGCACCAGGTTCAGCTCAGCGAGTGGTGTAAAGTAACCAGTTTTTGAGGCATTTCAGTGGTAAATGCTGCACTTTCTTCTCTGAATCTATCTGACAGCATTTTTAAGATGAAGATTTCCCACAGTGGTGAATGCAACACATTAAAAATACAACACAGAGCTAAAGATTAAACCTTCCAACCTTTATTGGAGTCTATGTCTGTGAGTTGCTCAACCAAATGTTTAGGTTTTTTTTAAATTATTTAATCTCTGTATATAAAATTCAATATAAAGTAGCTCCACCTGCAGAAGCTACAACAGTAACACCACTGGTAATATGAAATGAAATGAAAAATACTTTATTTATCCCAGAAGGGAAATTCAATATCCTAACAATAGAAAATGTAATAACATATCAAAGCTTTAACTACACTTTGTGTTCTTCATGCAGGAGTTTTACTTGTAACGGAGTATTTTCACGGTGCTGTGTGGCTACTTTAACTTTATTTAAGCATCTGAGTACTTCTTCAGCCACTTAGCTCACTAAGCTTGTCAACACCAAGTTAAAACATTGCAAAGTTTGCCGAAAACAATGATGATGCCTACCCATGCCTTAATTCAAAACCCCCAGGCAGTTTCTTTGTGTTCCTGTCGGCTCATTTTTCACTATAATATAAAGTCCTGCACCTCTTTGGAAACAGCACAACCATGGCTACGAATAGAAACAACTCAAACATGTCTTCTGTGTAGCATGACACAGTTATATTGCCATAAACTAGAAAAAAATAAATTGTGTACAACATTTATTTAAGTGCCCACAGGTGTTAGCAATACTGGGGAAAAAAATTGGGGCTCCACTGATGATAGATATTTTGCGACTTGAGTTTTTGTACAACCTGCATTCTGCACATCAACTGTAAAAAGACGTTTAATCACTCAAATAGAATCGTCCAACAACTTGCTCCTCTGCATGCTCTTTAACAGTCATGCTGCATTTATTTTATTGATCCAGTGTGTTTCGTTTTCCTCTCAGTCTTTCTTATTATCTGCTCTGTGGAAAAACAGCCTGCAGTTCAGCCACAAAGTCCCCGAATTTTTGTTGCATGACTGCTGATTGGTGTGGAGTCACTAATGGCGCCGAAGAGCAGAGAAACTGTAGCGTTTTGTCGAATCTAGTTAGAGCGAATAGTAGAGTTTGGGCTCTTTTTTTTTTTCCATACGACACGTCAAATGAAGTGATTGTGATGAAATGTCATGATTTTAAGCCTAGATTCAGTTTTTCTTTCCAACAAAATTGCAGGTCACACATATTTAGTTCAGGGACTGTTGGGAAGTTTCTGTTTTTACAGTTTCTGGCTCTAATGAATGGTAGTTTTTTTTTTTTAGTGATTTTTTTTAAAAAAGATAACATGACTTTCAAACTTGCCAGTGCGTTATGAGGCTCGGAGGATTAAACTTTTAAACTGATTGCGGTGATGGGAGGATAAAAAAACATCCCAGTGGCACCTTGAGGAATCACTCAAGTACAAAACTCGAGTGCAATCAAAATCACTTGTTAAACACTGGAGCAGCTGACTTACACTAACTGTCTCTTGTTCATTTTGCAGCTGCTGAAACTTCGGCTGTAACAAGTAAGTTTGCTTTATTTGAAGCTTAGCATAAATATTTGCACATTCCTGCACACTGGAAGTATTTATATTACTTTTTTATGACATACAATCACTTGTATTTGCTAAACTTGCTGTTAATTTGACTGGTAACACTTCCTGTCTACTGACTTTTTTAAATCTATCTGTTAGTTTTCAGGGTTATACACTAAAAAAAAACCAAGTTAGATCAATCAAATTGTTTCTGGTTTTCTGCCATAAAGTGAATTATTTCCTTTCCTCCATCTCTGCCTAGTGGACGGTGACCACCTGCCCACTCTGATCGTCATCATGGTGACGGGCCTGGTGCTGGTGGTGCTGATAGTCGGCGTGATCTACTTGTACCGCCGGCGAACCATCGGGTCCCGGGGCTCCTACGAAGGGGCCCGATACAGCCGCACCAACTCCAGCCAGGCCGAGCAGGCCGAGAAGAACATCCTGGTGTCCGACATGGAGCTGAACGAGCAGCCAGAGTAGCCCGAACCGACCCCCGGACCGACCCGACCCGACACAGGAGAGGCCAATTCCAGTGTGCCGACTCAGAATCCGATACACATTTGTGGCATGTATGTTTATTTTTGTCTCTTTTGAAACCAAAAAAAAAAAAAAAAAAAAATGATTTTTAAAGTGCTGAAGGGCTGTGTAGAGCGCAGCAGCAGATGTTTAGTTTTTAAATTGAATCCCCACTTTCTAAAAATCCTCTTTTGCCAAGATTTAACAGTTCTAGCGATTTCTCCCCAGACGAATCAGACGCTTCCATCTGCACAGCTTCTCCCCAGAAAACCATAATGGATCTACAGGGAATAAATTTTATCGCAGCTGGGAGGAAAAAAAAAAAAAAAACAGTTTTATGAAACAACTCCTTGCTGTCTTCCCTGGTGCCAAAGTACTTTTTTTTTTTATTTGCACACTGTATGTTTTTTCCTATTTTGATTGAAAGACTACAAACCTTCAGTATCCACAGTCTTCGAGACCAAATTGCCGCATCAGTATTAACCTGAACTTGTGTTTTTGTTGATTAATTGTACCCCCCCAACCCCCCCCTATTGAATTTGCCATTATCTGTGCAGCTGTAGAGAACTGTTACCCATGATGCTCGTGTGGTTTTGTGAGCCTTGCCTCCCTCCTCTCTTCGGTCGTGACACGTCGGCAGCTTCTGTCAGGCCAAAGCAGAGGAGGAAATGTGAATGTGTGGAAGGTGACAGGGACCGGTGACCTCAAACTGTCTGTCTGAGGGCAAACACTATAATTGTGCACATAAGTAGAACTTTGTATTGAAAGCTGGTCTTTAAATAGACTGCATTGTGTCTTTTTTTTTTGTGTGTGTGTGTGCAGCAGGACTGAAAGGTTCAGACTCGCTATACTTTTTTCGGCACTTTCTGCGATTATCTAATTCAGTCATCCACCTGCCTTTAGTCATTATCCTTAAGGCGCATTTGCTGCTCTGTGATTCCCAACTTCTGTTTGTTTTGGCTCTTTGTGCCGCCATCTGGAGCTGATTCAGCATTTTATAAGAATTTTCTTTTTCTTTCTGTGCGCGCAGAGAAAAAAAAGGGGTTTGCAATTTGATATTTGTCTGATTCATCATTTTAATGGATATTCTCTCTCTTTTTATATATATATATATATAATGCAGGCTTCATTATGTGAATTGATCTACATACCTGACTGGTAAAGACATTTGGAAGCGTTCCTATTTACGATGGGAACACAAAGGAAAACATCCCTCATATGAATGACACAGTTGTAAATATGAGAGCCAAAGAATGTTTTCTCTCTTTCTTTTTTTTTTTTTTTTAACGTTAACGTTCTTCCTTCAGCTTTTTTTTTTCCTGCCTCTGTCTTCCTGCTCAGAGAGGAATGCTTTGGAGCCATTTCAGGCTTTTGGTGTTTCACTGAGCTGCTGTAAAATAAAAAAAAAAAAGAAGAAGAAAAAGAAAAAAAAAAACTGTGCTTTTTTCTTTTTTTTTTTGCTAAGATTGTAGGGGGGAAGGGAGCAAGTCGGCGAGTGTGTTGGAGTGTGTGTGCAGTCTCCAGCTGTGGAATGTTGAGTCGGCAAGAAGAGCTCAGTGGCACGTCTGGAACCAATCAGAGAAGGAGGGCTTTAGGGACATGAAGGGTCAGGAAGAGGGGGAAAGAAAGAGCTGAAGCTAAAGACGAAAAGTGGGGAGGAAAGAAAGAAAAAAAAAGGAGGAGAGTGAGGAGGAGGAGGAGGAGTCGGGGATGTAGGTAGAGGAGGAGTGGATTGGGCCAGGCGTACCCTGTCCTCTGCTGGTGGATTACTGTACAGGTTTGTGTTTATATATATATATGTGTGTATAAATGCAGTGGATGTGAACTGATGGAGGCGATGTGGTGTGAAGGTCCCGCTGTGTTCCCCTAGTGTCTGTGAAGATACCTGATGCACCTGTTCAAAAAAAAAAATTTTTTGGAAAGTTTTTGTGTCATTTTTATATGAAATAAATAAAGTCTATGTTCTCAGAGCTGTGGAGTTTTATTCATCGCAAACATACATGAAAAAAAAAAGACCCAATTAGCTATCAATGACATGAAATGCAGACTGCAGTGTTGATGTTTATCCACAAGAGGGAACACCTCACCTAGCACATGAGGCATCTACTGCTGGTGTTCCCATCTTGATTGACTTGTTCTTTTGTCTCGTAGGTTGTTGTGTGTTTTCTGCGGAGGTGCAACCAACCTACAGCTAACCGCAATTCTAATTCACAAAGCGTCTCCCTCTTCCTTATTGATTGCAGCTTCTTTATGATTGCAGCTCGTTAAAACAGAGTCCCTCCGTGGTAATCATCTGTGATTTTGCAGTAGCTACATTAAATTTATTTAACAGCGCTGTCATCCAGTGGAATTACTGCAAATCAGGCTTAATCTGTTTAAGGTGGCGTCGTTAAAATCAAGACCTCTTTTATAGGGGGAGACCCAGGAAGTAAGAACAACATTTACAGCCACAGAAACAGTGCGCAAGAAAGCATAACGGCAGTTAAAGATATATATAAAAGCAGATAAGCAACAAATACGTGCCATGCTTATTAATTGTCCAGATTAACATACAGTACACAAGAGAAGAGAGAACGTCTGTGTGTAATATCACTTAAATGTCAAATGATTCAAGACTGAATCACCTCTCAGTAACTTTTAAGTTGAACAGTTGTATTTCCTCTAATAAAAAATCTTTATGAAGATTGTACTGGAAATTAAGGAAACTCAGTCTTACTGCATGAAGATGGTTCAAAAATGAGCAGCAGAACATTCTTAGTTTGGGCTCTTTGGGCTGCATGTCTGCATCATGGCTCCACATGGAAGACAACAAGAAAACAAGTGCCAGAGGAATTTTAAAAATCTGGTTGTGAGACTTTACAGAGAAAGATACGTACAGATAAACTAAAAATACGTAAAACCGCAGTTACAGCAGGAACAAGCCACAGTACCACTAATCAGAGCTGCAGTCGTCGTCCTCCGTTAATAACATCACAGACAGCGCGTGACTTTCACAATCAAGCTGTGAAAAATAAACAAACAGCTGCTTCAGACTTTGCCCTGGGGATTATTGATGAAAATTGGATTTTCAGCGACGGCCCAGACAGTGTGAAGGACAGTTCATAATGTCAACCTCTGTGGACGACGTCCAAGAAAAAACCTTGCTTGTTGTTCAAACCCTAATTGCTTGATAAAAATTTGCTTAATAACATGAAAAAAAAAAGCCTAATGGATGTTGGGAGCACATTCTTTGGTCAGGTGAGACCAAGATAAATTTGGAGTTCAGCTGTTTGGGGGTGAACCTGTTCAGCACGACCACAGTGAATGCATAGTCCTGACAATGTGGGAGTGTGATGGTATGAAGCTGCATGAGCACAAGAAGTGTTTGGATGGTGGCATTTACAGAAGAATGTCTGTGAATAAACCAAAATACTGGCTGACAAGTTGACTCTCAGTCTGCAGAAGAGGAATATTCCAGCATGAGAACCATCCAAGGCACAAAATCAGACAAGAGTTAGAAGTGAAAAATAAACCTGGTCATGAATCCAGTAGAACACCAACATAACAACTTCAGCAGAAGAACATCTCCAATTTGTTGACGAGGATTGCATCTGTCATCAAAAGTAATGGTGGACGCATGAAGAAGTGTAAATAAAATCTCTCAGTAACATTTACTGACTTTTGTTGCATTGAGCTCCTCCTGTGGTGCTTGTATTTTTAATATATTAAATCTAAACAGAGCAAATAACTCTGCCGTTCAACTTAGAAGTGATGCAATTACTGTAAGGTGATGCAATTTTGATCCGCAACACCATGAAATACAATATCATGCAAGTCAATACAACGGTCAGGCGGTGTGGTTGGGAATCCTACAATATTCATTTAAGAAAATCAATTGTATATGCTGTGGGCATGTTCTATAATTTTATTATCTTTGGATTATACAGTGCAGGAGCTTCTGTTACTTGCATCCACCCCCCATTTATCCTTCATTTAGTGTCTTATGAGAGAGTTTCAGGCGTTGTTCTTGGGCTGTGCAGCTTATTTTGTCATCTAGAATATGCTGGAAGTTACTCTACCAACACTTCACCTGTGCTTGGAACCTTAACGTCTACCGCTGCCAGTGTTTATCCAGTTACAGCTCCTCCATCCTCCAGCTGGACCACGTTCGCAGGCACGTAGACCAACAGGGAGGCAAGTGGCTGTTTTGGGATTGCGATGGGAGCGTTTGGCCTCTCGCTGCCAGAGACCCCGAACCTCTGCAAGCGCCACATCTGAGCCAGTAAATTGCTTGTTATTCAAATCAAACCGGCTCCGTGTAATCCATCTCACTTAGGATGGGTGTCACAGCTCATCCGACTGCACGCCGCAGGCTCTCGCTTTAAAGCATCCAGGGGTTATGTACTCCAAGAGTTTTGTTTATAAGTTCCACAGCTCTGACACCTGTCGTTTTCAATGCATCATCGGCGCGCGGGGGCCCTCAAGGAACTTTTTGCTTACTCTTTAAACATTACATTTTTCTTTTTTTTTTGGCGGATTTCAGACTCGGCTCGAGCTTCGATGAAACCTCAGCTGAATGACAAAAGCTGCAGTTTGTAGTCTAAATGCTTCGTCATGTCGTGTTTATCTTCGGCTCCATTGCACCGTAATGTTTTTGTGGTTCCTGCTAGTTAGCATAAAGCGAGCTGCCAGGAAGCTGAATATTTCAGGTCAACTCCAAAGTTCCACGACATCTGAGAAACATGTTTTATTTACAGGTTTCGCTCACGACATCTGAAGGAAATGGAACTTTGTAGTTTCTCTGCATGTACTGTGTTCTTTGCAGCCAAGCTTTTACTTTATTTACGTCGCACGGTAAAACGTCATGAGGGGATTTAGTCAAAACAAGTCATCTTTTCTAGTTTAAAAATTGCAACATAGGAGCAAAAGAAGGATTTTTAAAAGTGGTGCATATAGTTTGTGTGCTTTCCATATGTTTTTGCAGGCTATTCTTCTATTTGAATGACATTACACTGGAAAATATGATTGAATTTAGTCTAATTAACTATTTTTTAAATAGTTTATCTGAAAAACTAGACACATTTTAATTGAACTTTTGTCTTGCATGAGTTGACAGAAATGCAAAATTATTATATACAGTTTGCATGTAATACACTTCTTGCACCACACATTTCAAC
>NW_007578930.1:21671-25323 GCF_000690725.1 Stegastes partitus
CCGGGGGAGCCGTCGGAGAACCCCTCTGGGGGCCGGGCTCGGGCCGGGAGCCGGCGACGGCGGATCCCCTCTGATGCAGGGGAGGCCAAAACAGGCCAAGGCTCAGCAACACGAGAGGCTGGGGCAGTCTCCCTGCCCGCGCGACTGTCATCCATCTTTGGCAGGTCCCAGCATCCTGAGCCAGCAGAGACGGCGTCGACCCGCCCGGGAACGGGAACTGGAGAGCCGCAACGGAGGCGGCGTCGACCCGCCCGGGAACGGGAACCGGAGAGCCGCAGCGGCGGCGGCGTCGACCCGCCCGGGACCTCAGGAACGGTCGGCGGCGGGACCTCAGGAACGCTCGGCGGCGGGACATGGGAAGCGGCGGGAGCGGGGAACGCGCTGGGGAACGGTGAAGTCTGATGTCGCCGGGATCTACGTCTCTTCTGTAGGGCAGCGGACTGAAGACAATGCGCGTGGCAGAGGACGCTGGGGAGCGGCGGAACCTCCGCGACGCTCGAGAGCGGCGAGGTCCGATGTCGCCGGGAGCCACGTCTCTTCTCCGGGACAGCGGACTGCAAGCACTACGCCTGGCACGGAACGCTCCAATTGGAAATAGCAGTTCTCCAATCCAGGTGTGGATTGTGCTGCTGTAACCAGGGGGAACCCAACACAACAGGGGCCATGGGCGAAAAGACGACGTAGAGCTGGATGTTCTCTCGATGGTTCCCGGAGGTGATCAGTGGTAGGGGAGTAGTGCGGTGAGTGGCCCTGGCAAATAATCTGCCATTCAAAGCACAAATTATGCGCGGGGTCTCTGGCAGCTCCAGCGGGGCATTTTTCTGTCTTGCAAAATTACAGTCAATAAAATTGTCAGAACCCCCAGAATCAATAAAAACATGTAAAGAAAAAAAACTCGAGTCTATGTGTAGGTTCGCGGGTAAAGTAACACCGTGGGGTGGAGAAGAGGGAGCAGTAAGAGAGGAGTACTCACAGGGAGAGCCGGAGATGATTCGGCACTGGCAGATGCCATATTGTCCAACCGGGAGGAAAAGCCTTGGACCTGGGAGGAGAGGGTCTGGAGGTAGACCCTTATCCCGTGTAGCAGCTGGTCGTGCTTTCCAAGCAGTTCTCCTCGGGCATTAAGAGCCTCCTCAACGGTGCCGGGGTTCGTTGGGTCCATGTTTTTTTGGCCAGAGGATTCTGTGAAGGTTCGTGCCAAGTGACAGTGCGGGTGGACCCAAACGAAAAGGGAGACGGGGAGAAGGGTTAAAGGAAACAGGATTTATTAGGGAAGGTGGTGGAGTGATGGGCACCAGGAGGCAGNAAAACATCATGAAGAAATTAAGTAAATCAACTTATCTTTTTAAGTGTATTTAATGTAAAGTTTAGAGTTTTGCTAATTTCTAGTTAATTGGAATCAAAATGAAATGTTTTTGTTTTTTTGTTTTTTTTAGAGACAAGAATCAATTCTTACAACAAATCACAATAAGGAGTTGAATGAATAAATAGTTGAGTGTTTGCTCAGACAAAAATTAGTTTATAAGATTGTCAATAGAAGCAGATTTTGCAGGATAAAGAGAAACTCTTGTTTTCTGTAGTTTAAGAAAACAGGCATGGTAACAACTTGCTGTGTGTCTTTGTTAGATTCAATGATTATCTTTTCATAATTTTCTACTGATTCTGCTCAAAAGCTGCTTCAACGGCTGACGAACAGACTTTTTAAACTTAGGAAATGTAAAAGGAAAAGCAACTCTGTAACCTCTGCCCAGTTTACTGAACTTGTTTTCTTTAGTTCCGTTAATTAACGTGGCTTGTTTTAAACTTTTCCAATTCATACGGTGACTTTGAGCTTATTAATCAAACGGAATGGAGTTTAAGTCACATTTCAAGGCATCAGGGGACTTCAGCTAAACTTTAAATGATCTCCAGCGTGGTTTCTTAGCATTCTTTGCCACTATTTAATTCTGGCTTTTCTGCCCTTATTTCCCTTTTTAATAATGAAGTAGTACACAGCACCGGGAGGCCTTGTGGGTAATTTGAAAGTGTCGGCTTGAGGTGACACTTGGCCCGTGTTAGCCTATGGCCCTTCTCTTTACAGCTAAAGCGGCAGCCATGTTGCCTGAGGCGTGTTGAGCGCACCTGTCTGGGAGTTTAAAGACAGGTAGCGGTGGCGGCGGAGGTCTCTGCTCAGGGAGTCAACACAACAATTGCGCCGCTTCATTTATCCTCACCTCCTCTGAGACACTCGAGCAAAAACCCTTCATGATTAATTAACCAACAAAAGAGGCGAGAACCTAGAACAAAACTCTTCAAACAGCTCGGCTCATACCTAATCAATATCCTCTTAATTTGAGGGTTTGATGTTCAGATCCTGCTCTCGCCTTGTTCACAAACTGCTGTTGATTCGCCCTCCTCCCACTCCAGGTTTTTTTTTCCTATCTGGCTGTGCTGGCACTGCAGGTTGAGGGAGGGGAACCAGAGAGAAAGCAGCATTAACAAGTGAAATTAAAAACCCATTCACTCTCCTCAGTCATCCATTTGGAGCTCGGCCAAAGGAGAAGCAGCTGTTGGTCTGGCAATGGAGGAGAGAGAGACGCTGGCGGGGTGCGAAAATGAGCTAAAGGAGGAGGTGAATGTGGAAAAAGAGGGAAGCGTTGTGAAAAGAGGAGGCACTCTTTTCCTCTTAACACCAACTTGTTCTGCACTCCAAACTGTAAAACCGCAATTGTTTTAAATGGTTCTACTCCACAACACCGAGCCCGACTATTATAACTGCTCTCCACATTTAATTCCCATTTACAAAACAGCGTCACCTTGATTAAGGCTCAGGGTGCAACAAAAGACACTTTGATAACGGTGACTAAAGTGAGCGTTAATGTGGCGTTTTAGCAGCAGGTGTTTGTTTTATGTCAGCCTGTATGATTTGTCCTCTCAGCATCGTGTCAAGTGCTTAAGTGTCATTCATTATCTATGAGTCAATGAACAGGCCGAGTTGAGGCCACTTTACTTTTTCATCAAAGACAGAAAACAAACAAGCTCACTGTATGTTGCAGCATGTAAAGAATTAATTAAAAGAAATAAAATATGAAACTGCAGATGGTGTTGGTTTTATCTATATGTGAAGAGGTTTATGTTCTTTATGCTGCCACTCGAATGCTCAGTGTTGATATATGATGAAGGTCTCAGAACACAATATGTCATGATGTGGAATCCAACTGTGTCAAGCTAAATAACTATATGGGAAAATATCATTTCAGTCTTAAGCATTGAGCTCTAACATGACCTGCAATGGCCTAAAACAGCAAAAGTTATGAAAGGCTTTGAACCTACATATAACAGGCATGCATACTCATGGTAGTATCTCTTGACAAGAAGAACACATTTTATGTCATTTTACTTCATCACAATAATAGTTTTTAAAAATTTGTATCAAAATGCATAGATTTGACATGCAAAATGTGCCTGAGATATCACACTAGTTCTAAATAAAACACTGATTTTCATGTTGCAAATTTCTATTTACAAAAATTTAGATTTTTGATGCGGACATTATCAACAATTGTGGCCTGTTTCTGTATTTATTTTTTTGTGATTTTGGTTGATTTTACCTGTAAAACGAAAATCTTAATATACATAATTTTTCTTTGAAATAATGCCAAATATCTGTAAA
>NW_007578930.1:30423-42361 GCF_000690725.1 Stegastes partitus
GGGGTGCCGAGGGTGGTGCGAGGAGGTCCGGTGCTCGTGCGTGCCTTTGTCTGTGGAGGTTTTCCTGGTGCAGAGAGGGAGCCGTGAAGAGGGAAACCAGGGTGGTGCGCAGGGGTCCGGTGCTCGTGGGTGGTGCTCTCGTGAAGGGTTCTCCCGGTGATGGTGCTCGTGGTTGTGGATTCCTGTGAGTGCAAAACGCTGGAGTGCCTGGAGGAGTGCTGAGTGCAGGAGCCGAGGAGGAACACCGGAAGCAGGCAGAGAAAACACATACAATAAACTCGAGACTAGAGAACAACAAAAATGCTAGAAATGCTCAGCGAGTGGTAGCGGCTAGCGGCCTGACTATACCCCGAGGTAGGCATCACAATCCTCTGGTGTCGGTCTTCTGTGGGACGCCAGTATTGAAGCAGGGCACAGCTGATGAGCCACAGCTGCCAGCGTGCACGTGTCTCCTGATTGGCTCCGCCCAGCCTGCAGAGAGCAGAGACACACCCACCAAAACACAGAGGCAGACAAAATCCCAAAAACACAGTGAACACAGTCTATGACCCTCACAAAATGACCATTTATTTTATTTTTTTTTAAAAATGTTTTTTTTATGTTAATGATATTTACAGTTACCAGTTAACATGCAATTTTTATTTTTATTTGCTATTTTTCAATTATTTATATACATACCTTTTCTTTTTAATAACAGCAAATATCTTTAAAATACCAATATTTATTTGGAAAATGAACAAATTACAATGAATGATTTTTTATTTATTTATTTATTTTTTTTTTTAGGTGTGGGAGTTTTTTCTTTTTTAAAGGGTTTAATGTTATTTAACAAAGCAGCTAAAATAACTGTAAATTGTTTTTAAAAATACAGCCAAAGACATATCTTGTTTGAGAGCGCAGGCTTCAATAGGAGACACTAAGGGATATGTGTTTGGTCTAAAGCTCCTACTGAAGATAGAGCCTCTGAGAGAGTTATGTAAAGTCTCTAGAGAGAGAAACGTGAGATTGGGGTGAAGCGAACCTGCTATCTGAGCTCTGACTCTCTTCTGAAGGTAGCACTGCTAATATTATGCTTTAAAGTGGCCACAGTGCTCTTGTGCTGCACCTGCTTCATTTTCCATCTGAGACGATGATGTTCCCGTCCCTGTTATCTGCAGCGCTGAGAGCCCTCCGCCGAGATTGCTTCTGGTGTGACATCACTCCATCCAACTGTTGTCACCGAGTCGATATAATAATAATCTCTCTGGCACGATGCAGCACGGAGGTAGGCCTCCAACCCATCTGGAATCACACCATTTCACTTTTAGGTTTTTATGGCCATGAAAACAACCCCTCGTGTGCTGCTGCCACCTCCTTTGGAAAAGAGGGGATCAAATTCCTTAATCTTTGTCCAAATCAAAGGCAGCACACTTCAAAGTGACTGGATCAGCAGAGAAGCACACAGAACACCACAGCAGAAGGGAGGCAGGGGGGGAAAAAAAGAAAAAAAAAAAACTCTCACTTTGCTGTCCAAACTCATTTTAACTCCCGTCTTTCTTCCTCCTCCCTGAGTTTGTGGCAGCATTGTGCCTCGGTTTGTGTTTGCGGTGATGGACAGCAGTGAAAGAGGGAACTGTGGGCTCCAGGAGGATGGATGGTGTGCGGTGTTGGGGGGCTGCAGGCTGGGTGTGGTGCAGTTATCTCCTCTGTGCAGATGAGAACATGTCTTTGCCTGCGGGATGCTGCTCTTTCTCAGGCCAAGGACAGCAGCCGTGTGGTGAGACAGGGATTACGGGTTCCCAGTCTCTGCCTCTGGGATCTCTGCTCGCCTGTCTTGTTTGTTGGCCATTTTTCAGGTGTGTAATTAGCAGCCCTAATTGGCCCTAATTAGGCCTTACACAGTTTGCTGTATTTTCAGACCCGCTTTTATGTACAGATGATAAATCGATAAGGGAGCAGAGATTTGCAGAAAGAGGCAGAGACAGACTGATAAAATTTTAAGATTATTGATTTTCCCTTTTCTGTTGCTGTTTTTTGCCCCGGAGACGCCATTTGTTGAACTGTTTTAGGGCTCCTGCTCTGACAGTAGGTCTTTCATTAGAGCGTGAAAACACTGGCAGCTGTGGTTGCTTGTATTTTACCATCATTTCACACACAACTGTTAATTACCTAAACACTGAATTACACTGTGAAATGGTGCATGTTTTTAAAAGTTTTTAACCGGTTTTCCCCTGTTTTGTTAAATTACAGATAATAAAATCACAGAAAAAAATGTGAATTTACATACAAAAGTGTAAATAACGCTTTCATGAAAAAAAAATCTGATTTAGGAGCGATAATTTATGAAATTACACAATTTCTTTTACAGTATTTAAAGTAGGAAAATATTATTTTACAGATGTTTGCTGTTATTTGAAAGAATAATACTGTAAAAATTCTTATAAATAACGATAATAATGTATATAAATTATTGGATAGACGTGAATCATTTTATAAACTGTTATTCCTGATATTACAGATAAAATAACTGAAAACAATGTACTGTATTTTTACGTAAATAGCAACATTAAAAATGTACAAAGACTACCGTGAATTGCACACATATACTATAAATAATATAATATTATAATACTAACATTGTGTCTTTTCGGAACTGAGAACTACCAAATTTCTTTCACATTTATACATGCATACAACAATAAACCATCTAAAACAACAAAGGATAAAGCAAGTTACCATCTTATGAGTTGGGAACATTTATTCAAAGGCAGCCATGTATAACAAATTATAGTCTGTTAAATATGTTTTAGAAAAGCAAAATTATTTAATCTAATGGAAAAATGTTTAAAAAGTGGCGGCTGTGGCTTCCTTGGTGGATGTCCTCTCAGCGGAAGGTTGAGTTCTTATAAATCTTTAACTGTATTTAACTTTACAGTCTTTAGTAACTGCAAACAAACTGCAGAAACTTTCAGCAATCAATTCATCCATTAATTGCATGTGTGATTGCATGCATTGCTGTTCTTTGCACAAACTCTCCCTTTGTCATCCATAAAGATCTGTCCTATCTTGTTTAGCTGCTTAGCTTAGCTGCCTAAATCAAGTCGCTAAACAGTGTTTCCTGAATTGTTGTGCAAAAACTTTTTGTTAAGTTCACATCAGAAGTTTTTTTAAAAGTAGCCTGCTGCTGATGGTCCGTCTTGTTTCTGGCTCCTAAAAGAGCATCAGATTTGATTTGTACTTTGGAAACACTCCTGTCAGACTTTGTCTGTATTTTGACAGTCGTTTATTACAGTGCGTAGCTGAAAGCGCAGAGTGAAGTCAGGTGAAGCAGCAGTGACAGGATCACTTCACCAGGTGCCCACTCCTCCACCTGCCTGATGATAATTCCTCACTGTAAACAACAAAAGGTAGCATTATCGCCCCCTAACCAGGGACTGGATTAGACACGTCCTCATTTGCATGGATTTCCACCCCAAAATAATAATAAGGAGGCACAAATAGAGAAGAAATAGAGACAAAAGGTGAAGTTAATTTATGGAAAGCTACGGCTGCTCCGCTGCTTTGATGCTTAATCCGTTATTAACCCCCACAGCATTAAGTGCACACATACATGAACATGCATCTGTGCACACGAACCTCGAGGCGCTGAGTCAGGGGGACCAGGTACTGAAGGCGATATTACCCCTCTGGGAAATAAAGATAGGCCGAGGGTGCGTGAGGAGTCGAGATGAGGCTACTGTGAAGACACGCCGCCGAGCAACAACCCAATCCTGCTTGTGTTTACCCTCGCCGGTTTCCAGGGCAATGGCAGGAGGCTCTGCCTTCCTGCAGAGGCACTTAGAGGTGAAATTTTTGGCCTTGAGGATATGTTGACAGGGGAAATGTTCTATTACTGGGAGCCTTTTCTCTCTGTGCAGCAGATTTCTCAGTATAGATGTGTGTCTTTGTTTCAAAATTAGCCAGAAAAAAAAATGCTTTCCTGCAAGAAAAATTTTCAAGCTCAGTATCCTTATTGACACATCTTTGAGCAGGATATGAATGTCACATCTCTGCAACCATGAGAAGATTTCTGTAGGTGCTGCTTGTGCTCAATATATTCCTAGTCCTTGAAATAAAGTTAAAATGAAAGCTGTAATTGTGTCTTTCTGCGGATGAGAGCGTGTGTGGTTTGCTGCTGAGTGATTTCCTCTGTGAAGCAGTCAGGATATGCAGAGATGAGCTCCATTGTTGGCATAAATTGCTTGGCCCATGCATGCTGCCTCTCCACTGGGCATGCACCCCCTCCCCTCCCCATACTGATCGATCTAATCCTTAGCTATAATGAGTTTCTCTGTCTGAGTGTGTGGAGTGGGCCGGGCCGTGAAGTGGAGACGACAATGAGCCAGAGAAGGTGAAGAAATGAGGGATGCTGCTGGTGTTGGTGGTGATTAAGGAAGATGGATTTAGCCAGCGAGAAGCTGCCAAAGTATCTGCAGAGGTGGAAAGTTATGATCTGACGACAGATTACCTTCATGAAGCGATGCTCCTTCTTCAGGTGAGCTGTTCTTGAAATGCATAATGGAACAGGTCGCCTCTGTTCAATCTATAACAATTATTTTCATTATTGGATAACTTATGTTGTACTTTTTATTGCTGAATAAGTCATTGAGTTTATCAAATAACTAATGTCAGTCCCAGCTTCCCAAAGCCCAAAATAAATATCATAAACATGGAACACTGCGGAGGAACCAAGTGTACATTTGGCAGATTTTCAGTTTCCAGTTGTTTATTCCATCTATTATCTCTTTATCCTGCAGAAGGTTGCAAACACTGGACAGGTCGCCAACTCATCATGGCGCTAACACAAAAAAGACAGCAATCGATGCTAACTCTCAACCCTGCAGCCAATTTAAAATCACCAATTAGTCCTTTTGGAAGAAACTGGAGAAACATGAGCTCCTAATCAACTAGATGATTAACTGACATAGTTCCAGCTATGAAACTAGTGGAAGATAGAAGAGTTTGATGGTTTTATTAAGCAGAATTTGCTGGTATACGTTTAAAGCTGCATTAATATACAATCGGTTTCACATGGTGTTGAGACACGAGTTCTGACATTTTCAGTAACTTTAAGCTCTTGTGTTGGTCCTCTGTTTCACAAACTTACTGTTTTGGTTCACTACCACAGCTTTTGATTGCAGAAGGCGACCGCAAAGCATCAAATAACAAATTTAGAGACTAGCTAGTGAACACGCTGGCGTAGATAGCAGCTGGGTATATCACAAAGCAAGTTTGACTAAGCCAGACTTTGTTTGTGTTAGCTGGCTCGACAAAACCTGACTTACTGGATGTAGTTTGCTGCTATAAGCCCTGGCCATGCTTTTTACTTGGATCTCTTTCTGTTACATGTTACCATTTGAGAAAACGTCCACTACAAACACACCAGATCTTTTCATCAGTGCTAGAGAATGTTCTGGTTATGCAAAACTAGGAAAAACCTAAAACCCCACTCAGAGATAAAGGATGTCACAGCAGATTCAGCTTTCTTTGTTAACCAGGTTTTTAATCAGACTCTGAGCATACATCATGTGACTCTTCTTCTGCATAAAATGGACCTATCGTGTGCTGCCTACTTCAGTCATCTTCCTCACTGTGCAAAGCACTGTCATTGCACATGATGCGGGAGAGGAATGCCCAACATGATTTCACATTAAAGCTGTTGAACTTTAAACTTCATTCATTTAAACATGATACTCAAGGAGTGCATTTAGGTCTGACACTGTTCCATAATGAAGGGGACGTGGCCAAATCAAAGCGAAATGAATGCTATCGACTGAATATTCTCTGTAATAAATGCCAATACACTAATCAGTTTTCCAATCTGTGATATATTAGCAGCAGCATCAGGTGTGGAAAATGGACTTGGCAGGAAATCAGGGGCTAAAAATATAAACATGTGTGGATGCAGTTTCCTATGGCAACGTGATGCATATGATTTGCCAGCAGTAAGCGCACGGCTTCCTTCTGTGGGTTCAATAATGTACAACTCATCAGGGTTGCAGATGTAACATATTCCCTCAGCTGAGAATCTGTGTCGCTCAGAAAGAGTGAGAAAGAGTTAATGAGGCTGATTTAGGATCCCAAACTCCAAACAGAACCTCCTCCAGAGCAGGTCAGCTCTGCAGCATACCATTATGAGCTAACAGGTTAAAAGAAAGCCATCATTGTGGCATTAAAACTTGAATTTAGAATAATTTACCAACACATTAATATCACTTTCTTGTATACTGCTTAGGCATTGAGACATATATTTTCCTCAGGAGGTGGTGGATACCAAAACAGAGCTAAAAGTGTTGGACTAAGATGCATCAGGTGGAGAAGAAACAAATAAATAGTGACATTGTTCCTTGTTGAGTGAATGCAAAAATAGACAAATGTTCCTTAAAAATTTGTATATTCATCAATATAGTAGGTGATAATGGACTCACAATGACAAGTTCCACCCCCGAAAAGCCCCTAAATTGAAAACGTCAGTGCCTTTTTTGTGACTATGCTACATTTTGCACTGTGGACCAACATGTCTGCACATTTTCTAGTGAGACAGGGCTGGATAATATGTCAAAGTTGTGCCCACAGCATGTTTCAGCTGCACCTCATTGACCAAAAACTTTTATTACTGCAGATGTTGCAAATAAAATTAACATGCTAGTGTATTTATTCGGCAGGTGTAGTCACGCAACAAGCAAGCTGCTTATCCGCATTAATGTAGAATTACAATATTCAAGCATTATCTGAGCTGAGTGTAATGAAACTAGGGCAACAATACAAAGCAAAAACTGAATTTGTGCATGTTCGAGCCCTTAATACACCGAGAACAGCCTCCAAAATCCTCAGCAGGACCCGTCGACGGAGAGGCAAGGTAGCAATGAAAGGCAACGTGGTTTCTTTCTTGCAGAGACCAGAGGCACAGAAGAGACGAATAACAAAACGGAGAAGCTGAGACAGAACAGACAGGACTGCCTGTAGTTCACAGACCGACTGTCCATCATCTCCCAGAGACCTGGCACTCTGCACATCAAGGTGGAAGACATGAAGATTTTTCACTACATAAAAATACTTTAGAGGAGCAATAAGTCACGCAGAGGCAGCATCTCCGTGAATATGTATCACCTCTTTCTGAACCCTCTCACACTGAGTCCAGCAGGCTTCTATGTCTGGCCTTATATGCCTTATCTTCAAGGAATTTGGAGCGAGAAAGAAGATAGTGAACTGTCTATTAAGTTAAAATGTGATATATGAGAACTTTCCCCGCTCTAATATCTTTCTTGTATTAGTTTTCTTCCATTTACTACCGAGAAAATAGAACTCGCCGACTTGAGGCTGCAACTGCTCATTGTTTTCTTTATTTACAATGCAAATTAGTCTGTCACTGAACGCTGAGCAGTTTCTTTTTTTTTTTTTTTGCTCCTGTCACATTTTTACTCACTGTGGGCTCATTTTTTCACAGCAATATAAAGTCCTGCACCTCTATAGAAACAGCGCAACCATGACTAGAAGGAGAGAGGAACTAAAAATGTGTTATGTGCAGTATGACTAAGCTATAATGCCATAAATCATTTTTTTTTCTGGAAAAAAAAGTAGAATTTCTTTCATTTTTCATTTTGCAGAAACTGGGGGAAAAAAACAACAATTGTACTATTTACATTTTAAATTTGTTTCCATACTTATTTTTTTTATGTATTTTAAGAAATACACAGCCTGCAGTTCAGCTAAGTTTAGCTGACATATCCCTGAATTTTTGTCACGCGACTGTTGGTGCAGCTGAGTCGCTAATGGCTTCACATTTGTGCTTAAAAATCACATAATTTTTCCTTTTTTATAGAATCTGGTTAGTATAAACTGTTTATTTTTGGTGAATTTTGAAATGTAAGGTATTTTGTTGAAATATCACAATTAATGTGATGATAAATTCTGCCCAGTTGTTGTTGCAGTTTCACAAATGTACATCTTCACATTTCTTGTTTCATTTTGATCATCACAAAAACATATACAATGATTTTTAAATGAAAGAAGGCAGCATATTTTTAATGTTTTTTTGTTTAAGCTAGATGATTCTTCTGTTGTCAAAACTGCTGTCGACTGTGTCAGTCAAGCCATCCTTCTACGAACAGATCATTTTGAGTAATTAAAGTAAAACACTGTGCCCGCATCTTCATGCTCTCTGCATATCATTGCACGGTCGAGCATCTCTTAGCGGTTTAGCAGGTTCAAGTGTAGCTAATCTGACCACCACGTGCCTTCAAGGCAGCGGCTCGGCGTGACAGAGGGGTCCGTGTGAAAGGCCTCTTTGTTGAGCCGTGTCATCATTTGTATTCAGCAGGATCAAAGTCTCCTCAGCTGCTTTAAAATTTGTCCCGTGGCTAGTGTTGCCGGAGCTGTGAATGACAATGTCAAGGGATGCAGAAGAGCTGCGAATTTACATAGAAATGGCCCTCGATATGAATGTGTAAGGAATCAAATCAGAGTCTGCAATTTGGAATTGTGTGGGCATGTATCTGTGTCTGCCTCACGCTCGCCTGCCTCCAGTGCATTTGTGTGTCTGTGTGTGAATAGGTATTGAGATGTGTTTGCGGCATGAGAAAAGACTTCTGGCTAGTTTTCACTCCGCATCAACACTTTTTTTTTGGAGAAGTCGTTTTTGCATTTCCACATCCTTCTTAGCCCCGCGATGCAAGATAATGCGATCGTACCTCTGCCATCCGCTACCGAGGGATGAGGGGGGGCAGCTGACAGAGAGGCCTCAGACAGCAGTAACAAACTAAATTAGCTTAGCGCTAGTCAAGTGAAGCAGTGATGTGGCACTTTGATTTGGCTCCATGTCTGCTTTAAGATAGACAAGGATCTGGCCCATCTCCTTTAATAAGCCACACTCAACTTTATTACTGTGGAAGCACTGACAAGCCTCACAGCTTCTCAGACTGTCCGTCACTTTGCTGGGCGGAAGTGGAGTCAGGAGAGGAGCTGAAAACCCTACTGTATGTTATCTGAGGCTACTTCTTCCTCCCGTTCCTCCGCGGCAGACAGAAGTATGATTATATTGTGGCTGAGAGAGGTTGAGTTGCAACATAACTTACACTAAACAGAAATGAGTGCATCCCTGAAGTAGAAACTTAACACAAGAAAGTGAATCAGCTGAACTCCATAAGCATGTTTGGAAAGTGAGCTTTAACCAGCTGGGTTGTGTTCATCTGCATGTCTCCATCATGGATCCACGTGGAAAATAATTGCCAGATGATTATAAAATTCTGATTGTGAGACTTCACAACGATGGAAAGGATATGGGGAGATCGACTAAATATCGGTGAAACACAGTTCCAGCAGTAATCAGGAGGTTGAGTTACAGTACCACTAATCAGAGCTGCAGTGGCCGTCCTCTTCAAATGACTCCACAGACAGGAAACAACTTCAAAAACCAACCCCGAAAAAAAAAAAAACAACTGCCTCAAAACTGGCAAAAGGGGTAATCAAGGAAAACAAAAGTTCCGGGAAACCCAAAAAAGAAGAAAGAATACGCAAAAAAACAAACCGGAAGAAAAAAAAAAGCCTTGCTCACTCTTCGGCAGCAAATGAAACTTTGCTAAAGAACATGAAAAGAAGCCTGATGAATATTGGAAAACATTGTTGTGAGGCATGGATGACGTCCACTCTAGCAAAGAGTAGCTGAAAAAAAGCAGGTATCTTGTATTCATCCTGCTGAGGAGGATTGAGTCTGTCATCAAGATAGAAATATTTCAAAATAAAAGATCTGAATCTCAGTAAGGAAAGTTGCTCTGACTCTCTTGCATTAAGTTGGGCCTGTATTATGACTCTTAAAACAAGAGCAAATACCCCAGTATTCAGCTTAGAAGTGATGCAATAACTGTAAGAAATTACCTGACATCTGAGTGATAACACACAGAGGTGAACTCACTTCTGTTGCAAACTGTATATTCATTAAGATTTCTGAGAAAAGGGAATATGTAAAGCAAAATTATGACCCAAACTAGCCTTTGCAGACGACTTGTTTTATTTTGACTCGAGAAGGTTTTGGTTGCAATTAGGAATTATTACCAACATTTCAAAGTATGCCCACTATTGTTTTTGCCCCGAAGTACACTGGTGGTTAAAGAAAGTGCATTTTATTCTACTTTTATGTCTTGTCTTTTGATCTAATTTTATCTCTTGGTTTTTGTGTTTTGTCTTTTTTTATCTGTTCTTTTTCAATCTCGCAGCATTTTACTCTCTGCTTGCTCTGTCTTATTATCAGCTTATCAGTCATCTTGTGAAGCTCTTTGAACTGCACTAAGCTGCACGAAAAACTGCTCCACCACATAAAGTTTGATCGGTTGATTGAAATGAGCATTTGCACCCCTTTTAAACAACATTTTTGGTAAACTCAACTTTTATGGCCGAAATGTTATCAGAACCCCTTAAGTTGCTTTTGGTTTATCGTTTTAAATGGAAAACACGAAATGATGAAACGAAAAGTTCACCAGGGGACGCGCTGGCACAAGTAAGGGAAGACTGCAACTCTTGCAGAGTATATAGCCCAAAGTAGCAGCTGATGCAACGTTGCATCATCACCTACACGTGTCAGTCTTATCTGATGTAATCTGTAAGAAATGTTGCCGCGAACTTAAGTTATTCGGACGACAGCTGCAATTTTAAGGGGTGATGCTCCTCTCCTTTGAACGCCAGTGTGTAGTGGTTTAGATATTCAGGTTAAACTGTTGGCTTGTCAGATCGTCTGACTGCTCGTGGTGCTTGCTCTGTCAGAATTTGTTGTAATGATGTAAAGCTTGTGTCTTTGGTGTGTGAAAATGTCATCACATGTGATAGAAATGACATGTGATTAGATAGAAAAAACAACAACAAAAACAACAAGCTGTAATAATGTAGGATAACAATTGAAGCCTTTCATGTATACAGAGTTTACAACAGAAAGCAATTTAGCTTATTAACCAACAGCTATCTCATTATATTTCATTCCATACAATACACAACAGAAGTAACCCCTTTTGACTCTGATTCAAAATTGTATCACTTTACAGTAATTGCATCACTTCTAAGTTGCTCTTAGATAAAATTGAACTCTTAAACTACACAGACTTCACAGAAGGAACTCAATGCACCGAAAGTTGGTATAACTTTGATTACCGAGACTCGTCCATCCATCTATCCATTATCTATACACCGCTTAATCCTCACTTGGATTGCGGGGGGCTGGAACCTATCCCAGCTGACTTAGGCCTTTGTCCACACATAGCAGGGTATCTCACAAAACGAAGATATTTTTCTACGATTTGGCCTGTCATCCACACGAAAACGCAGATTTATGGCATTAAAAATTATCCTTTCAAAAACCTCCAACCAAAGTGAAGATCTGTTCTTTACGTCACATATGCGACCTGTGTTTACATTTGGAAACAGCGTGGATGCCCTCAAAACTGTGTCGCCGCTGTCTCTTGTTCAGGCCCAGATACCACTCCACGCACAAGAGCACAGAGGAAGGATGACATGAAGGACGGTTATTTTCTGCCACCTTGCCATTCCCCGTCTGAGGCATGTTCTCCACAAACGACACCGATGCCGGTTTGGGGTCAGACCGGGACGCACTGCCAGCCAGTGTGAGAACTTTGAGGTGGAAATCGTGCTCCCAGAGGAATGGCATGACAATTTTCATATTTCCCGGTTGTTGCTCCTGTTGTCTGAGTTATTACAGCCTCACGTAGAATATGAATGTGCTTAGCAACTCACTAATGCGGTTAGGTGTGGATGAATTCTTTTTCTAAAAACAAGTGGTGTGTACGCTAGTTTTTTTTCTAGACGGACAGGGGAGGATCTTCAGTTTTACAAAAACCCTGCTACATGTGGACAAGGCCTGAGGGTGAAGGCAGAGGACACCCTGGACAGGTCACCAGTCTATCACAGGGCTACACTT
>NW_007578930.1:42853-71690 GCF_000690725.1 Stegastes partitus
ATCTTATGCTCCCAACACTCATCAGGCTTCTTTTTATGTTGCGCTGAAGTCCAAACAAGGCCATTTTCCTTGGATTCCATCCACTGAGGCCGACATAATTCACTGTCTGAGCTTCACAGAAACTCTGATTTCCACTGATAATCCCTGTGCCTAGTCTGAAGTCGCTGCTGTCTGTTTTTCAGAGCCAGTCTGTGGAGTCAATTTAGAAGGAAGACCACTGCAGCTCTGATTAGTGGTACTATGGCTCTTTTTTTAAAATTCATGATTACTGTTGCGACTGTGATCCTCCTGGATCCTTTGGCATCTCTGTGAAGCCTCAGAAGCAGATTTTTCAGTTCCCCTGCAACACTTTTCCATGCAGATAGACACAGCCCCCAGACACAAAGCTGAGAAAAATCTGGTGTTCACAGCTCATTTCGTAACCATATTCAGACAGTTCGGCTAATTGGAAATCACAGTTGGACTCGGTTTTGCATACTTTTGTTGCTTTGAGTTTCTACTTGTAGACTTTTGATATAGTCTTTCTGACAAGTTTTGTTCTCTTAGAAATAATGCTGATTCAGAATCATTTGGATACTGTATATTTTACTTATAAAAACAGAACCTTTAAGTCTTCAATCACGCTAAACAGACATGATGGGCATTCTTTAAAACGTGCACTGATAAAGTCTTCTCCACGTTGCCAGGTGGCTGCATGTCACAGCTCGGTCTTCTTCCTCTTCATCACTGCGAGAAAGGCTGTCAGAACACACGCTGATTACTCTGTGGCTATATTGACATCTGCCGTCTTCATTATTATGGCAGACACACTACAGAAAATCAATAGGGTCGTTGTAGACTTAATAAAGGTAATTTCTCCGCGGTGCTGCCTCATGCGGCGCCAAAGTACCGGGCTTATTTCTCAACTTATTTCATCCTTCCCCACTGCTCAATTTGTTTCAAAAATGCAGGAGGGATCGATCCTGCGGCCATTAAAACTTTCAAAAGTAGATTGCGAAAAGAGAAAGGTGAAGGTTTTTATTTTAGCTTCTGAACGAGGCAGAAATTTTCAATTGAATGGCTTGTTTAGCGCCGAGGACGGGGGGCATCACAGTCTTCTCGAAGAGGCGCTGCATATTTCTGCAAGGAAAATATCCGGCAAGAAATATGCAGCGTGATCGAACGGCAATGGAGCAGAAATGGAGTAGCTGTGCAGGTCTAAGGCTGAGCCCTCGCCTCTCTTTTTCAGAAAATGTTAGAATATGAAGGTGAATATGAATCCAACTGATCAGGCGTTTCACAGTCTCCTCCACAGCAGCGCATCAACATAAAATATTCACTCTCTCTGTACAGTATCTGCAAGCGCAGAAGGATCATATTTAAAGAATAAGAGCATTATCTGTGTTCACATTTCCACACTCTTGACTGAGTATTATCTCTGCCCGCGCTGTATATTTTACTGATGCAACCTTATACCGCTGTATATATGCGCGGCTTTAGACTGTATACGCTGCCACATTTTCTTCTTCTTGCACACTTGATTACAACCGAGATAACACATCAGTGCACTCAGTGTCACATTTTATGCAAATCTGTCTTTTCCATCTGGAGTTTTTTTTTTTTTTTTTTTGACAAAGTGAAGTGCCAGCAATGCTCTCATCCAACTGTTGTCTCTTGTGCTTATACGAGACCTTTAATTTGAATACGTGTGATAAAACACGTCGGCCTTTTGTAGTACATCCAGTATTTACATTTATACACTGTAATGAATTACTGTAAAAAAAAAAATAAAAAAATACAGCCAAGTTCTGCCAGTACAGTTCTGTTTTTCCTATATTTTGATTAAAACACTAAAATTTGCTGCTTTTTTGGTGTCAAAAAAAAGAAAGAACTTTAACGCTGCTGTAAAAACTAGACCCAAGAAGTCACAAGATGAAGCACAACGTGACAAAAACAAGCCGCAAAACAACAGAAAGGAGATAAATCCATCCCAAAGAGACGTGAAACAGCATAACGGAGGTACAAAGGACAAATGAGGCACAAAAAAACAACAAAAACAAGATATAAAACATTACAAATGTGACACAAATGAGACAAAATGCCGAAACCAGGCACAAAATATTACAATATAAACTAGACACTAAATGAACAAAAGGAAGATACAAAACAATAAAAATGAGATGAGGAAATAAAACACAAACAAGGCACAAAACAACACAGGACACAATACGGCACAAACAAGGTGCAAATCGCTACACAATACAACAAAAATGAGACACGACACGACACAAACGAGGCACAGGATATCAAAAACCAGACACAGAATAGAATAAACAAAACACAACAACACAAAAGAAACACAAAACAGCACGAATAAGACACAAATCACAACACAAAACACTTGTAACATGACACGAAATTACACAAACGAAGGACAAAACAACAAAATCAAGACACAAGATGACATGATGACACACAAAATAGGCACAAAATGATATGAACTAGACATGAAGGGATACAAACCAGATACAAAACAACACAAATGAGACGTAGAATGACAAAAAACAGACACAAAATGACACAAAAAAGACAAAAAAACAGCAAATAACAATTTGTAATCTGATGTTGTTTGCCTTTTGTCTCGTTCATATCATTTTCTGTCATGTTTTGTGTCTGGTTCTTGATGTTCTGTGCCTCATTTGTGTTGTTTTGTGTTGAGATTTGTGTCCTTTTTTGTACTGTTCTGTGTCTTGTGTTGTTTGGTGTCAATTTTTTGTTGTTTTGTGTCTTATTTTGTGTTGTTTGGCATTTAGCTTTTGTCATTTTGGGTCTGGTTTATATTATTTTGCATCTTTTCAGTGTTTTTTTATTGTTATTTTTGTTGGTTTGTTACTATTGTGTCTCATTTGTATTTTACAGTGTTACTATTGTTACTATTACTGTAGTTCTATGTCTTGTTTTTGTCATGTTGTGTCTCATTGTTGCTGTTTTGTGTCTGGTTTGTGCTGTTTTAGTCTTGTTTGTGTCATTCTTCTTGTCTGTTTTTGTCATTCTGTGTCTAGTTTGTGTTATTTTACGCCTCGTTTTGTGTCTCATTTGTGCTGTTCGGTGTCTTGTTGTTTTGTGTCTCAGCACCAGTGTCCTTATCCATATATTTTTCTCGATTCCTTCTCCATCTCAGATAACACATTAAATTATAATTCAGCCTCATTCATATTTCCATCGTTGCGGCCATGTTTTTCTATCAGATCTGGGAACGTTGCCAGAACAGAATCCGACACAGCATAAATCACAAAGACCATCCGACAGCTTTTAAACAACACGTTTGGTGCAGACAACAGAACATGATGGTAAAAAACTAGGGATTCGAAGTTTGACCGTGTAACCGCTATTTATAGATTAAAAACCAGCCTCCCAGCCGACTCACCAAACAAGTATGAAAATACAACTCGACTTATTATGAATTCTGTGTGATGTCAAATATGAAGCTTGTTTTTAGAAGTTTGCTCTTACCATCGGAGTAGATTTCTGGAGGGAAGTGCATTTGTCTCCTTCAATTAAAACAGTTTTTAAAAAAGCAGCAGACTTTTATTTTGAAAAATGATGTTACAAATAGACAAAGTAATGCCTTTTCTTTTGCACTGGGTCTCAAAATAAAAAAGAACAGCTCATGCAACATAGAAAACATAGATCTATACACATTTTATTAGACATTGATTGTATAATGCTTCAATTTTGTCTTCTCTTCTACATAAATAAAGACATTTCCACTAAAATTGCTGCACAAATTGGTGCATAAATCCATAAGAATGCCAGTATTTGCATTCAGCATAGTTAGATCCATATACAATCCAAATTTTGTGTTTCCCTTGACAAGAAAAAAACACATTTCTTCTAAAAATTGAAGCCAAAAAGGTAAAAATCGGTGCATTAATGTAAGTGTTTGATGCACCAGACTCCATTCTTAATGCGTCCTCCCCCGTATTCAAATCAAACCTATCTGCCTGTGGCTCTCTCCGAGAAACAAACACCAGAAACACACTACAAACAGCTCCCATATTTAGAAAGATGTTCTCCTCCCAGCGCGTGGATCCTCTGTTTTTCTTTGAATTCTGCCTCCCTCATTTTCCACCACTCTCACTCTCAATGTCCATTAAATAATTCAGCGCGCTGCTCACTTTCCCTGAACACCACCAACACATGCTCTCAAGCGTCTGTTTTGTCGAAACACCGCGCACACGCCGGGAAAAGTGTGTCGGTGTGTTATTTGGAAGATTTTTTAGTCTAGCCAGTGGGTCAAGATCGGGCATTAAAATTCATAAAGGAGCGCTTAAAACTGTGAAGGCATGTCAGGAGATGAGATGATAAACACGCCAGCCTCGGGTCGACATGCACAGACAACAGGCCTCGGGCTAAAGCAAGGCCACTGTCTTTCCAGGCAGCTCACCTGGGCTCGCCGCCGGCGCTCACGTCCAAGTCAACCTGCCTCTGCAGAAAACTTTACAGAAATAGACATTACCTCTCACAACTTTCCAGAGCATTCGGGACGTCACAGACAATCTCAGCCTCTCTGCAGCTCTGCTGGTCGAGCTGCTATATCCTCCCTTAAAAAGGCAGAGCGAGCGGCTGCTGATGGCCGCTGTGCTCCAGCTCCAGCAGATTAACCTGCTTGTCCAAGTGGAGAGGAAAGGAAACTTTGAACGCATTGAAATCCTACTTTAAAAAGAATTTTAATCCGGAAACTATCTTAATAGTGTACAAGCTGAAAATGTCCTTGATCTGATGCATGGCTGCGAGGCGAGCTCCACCACAGTTTCCTATTTATAATATAATCTCTTGCCAGAGGCTACACACCAGCTTAGACAATCCTTTTTAACCAGCTTCTTATCCAGCCACTTGTCCACCCAGCAACAGTCATTTAAATGCTCTCCTTAGTCCCCTCAGCAGAAATTCGGGATTATATATTTATTAATTTTTTTGGCAGATCATTTTTCTTTTAGGGACAATTTTTTCTTCCATTTTTAAGAGACAGATACAAATGCTATGTGCATGCAGGATGCCAAGCTTTGGTCTGTGGGACGAATAAATGGATTAAGAAGCAGTATTGTCCAGAAGCAGCAAAAGAAATACTGCAAGGTGCAAAGAAGCACAGAAAAACTTTAAAAACATTAAAATTTAGGAACAAAAACAAGACAACAGTGATCAAAACATCATAACACATAAGAAGAGGTCATTTTTAATTTTTAATTTTCTTTTTCTTTATCTTTTTTTTTTTTTTTTTACATTAGATAAATTCTTTTTCTTTGGTTTGTTAAATACAAGAACACATTTTTCTGTAAAAAATTTCTGTGTTTTTACAGTGCTGTATTTTTAAGTTATCTTTTGTGTATTTCAGTAACCAAAGAATAAATAAATTTTAATTTTCTTTTTAAAATGGTCTCTTTTTATCCAGTAAATGCTGTTTGAATAACTGTCATGTTGTTGGTGTTGATAAATTTTGGTCTTCAGTGCATTTATTTGTTTGTTTGTTTGTTTGTTTGTTTATGCATATTAATACACACCACTACCATTTTTGTGTGTTTTCCAAAGCTGCCTCCTAATCCATTTACTTTACCTGCAGACCGAAGCTTGGATAAGGACTCAGGTGCTGATAGGTCGCTGTGTTCACATGTGTGATTGTGTGTCTGTGCTCAGATGTAATCACTGGTGGGGAGTAAATGTGCAACCTGCCTTCACAGAGCGCTGCAGCGACACAGTGACTCGAATCATCTTACCTGTCCCAGCATGCACGCTGTTTTTATCCATGTCATCCTTCACACTCCTCCCCTCTGCTCACTTACCCTCATCCCACACACACTGACCAGCAATTTGCATTTATCAGAATCAGAGACGAATCAGTCCACTTTGTCTCAAAACCACAAGAAAAGACACCAAATAACACAAAACAACATAAAAAAAACGACACAAATGAGGCTCAAAGTAGCAATAAACAGACACAAAAAAAACACAAGACACGAAGCAGCATAAATGGGACATAAAGTGTAACACGAAACAACAAAAACCTGACTCAAAATGACACAAAAGACAATGAAACAGCAAAAATGGGACACAAAACAGCACAAAGGAGACACAAATCGCAACACAAAACAGTAATAAGACATAAAACGATGCAAACAACGCACAAAACAGCACAGGACACAAATTTCAACACATAACAACAAAATCAACAGAAACAAGACATAAGATGAAACAAATGAGACACAAAAGGAGACAAATGAGGTACAGAACAATACAAACTAGACACAAAACATCGAAAACGAGACACAAAATGACATAAATAAGACAGAAATCAACAAAACGAGACACAACATGAAACAAATGTGGCACACATTATACAAATTAGACACAAAACATAAAAAACGAGACAAAATGACATAAATGTGGCACAAGAAAACAGAAACAAGACATAAGATGAAACAAATGAGACACAAAACGAGACAAATGAGGTACAGAACAATACAAACTAGACACAAAACATCGAAAACGAGACACAAAATGACATAAATAAGACATAAATCAACAGAAACGAGACATACGATGAAAGAAATGTGGCACAAAATGATACAAACTAGACACAAAACATCAAAAACGAGACACAAAGCAACACAAAATGACATAAATGAGGCACAAAACAACAGAAACGAGACACAGGATGACACAAATGAGACAAACCAGGATGCAAACTAGGCACAACACAATACAAACTAGACAGAAAATGTCAAAAACGAGACGCAAAACAACCCAAACAAAACACAAAAAAAGACACAAATGAAAAAGTGGGTCGAAACCACCACCTCCCTGCTCCCCGGCTGCTGCCTTTTCTGACTTTAAAGGCTGCATTTGTTCACCTTTTTGTGTGTTTGCAGGTGAAGTTGAATCCCACATCAGCAGCTACACGCAGCAGAACGCGCAAACTGAATACAGAGAGGTGTCGCCGGATCCTGCCTTCGTCTGCACATGTAGGTGGGCAAACATGAGCAACATATGCCTGCCTTTCTTTTCGTTTCTTCTCTTATTTTTGACTGCGAGCGTGCAGTGTTGTTTGCGTGCACGTATCGCTGTGTGGCTGAGCGCTTCATTCTCTCAACAGGCCGGGTTATAATGAGATCCCCGGGGCTGAACGCAGGCTGCCTGTAAAACAACAGATGTGACTGGACTCGCTCAGTCTCCCCATCGCTCCCCAATAGCTGACAGAGCTGTCACTCAGCGGGAGGGTGGATGAGTGACGGGGGAGGAGGAGGAGGGCTGCAGGAGATGGGTGAGGAAAAAAAAAAGGAGGGGGGGGGCGCAGTCACCTGGGCTGACACTCGATGCCACAGCTCGGCGCTTCTCCAAACAAGACGGCCGAAGCATCCAAAATGTCAGCAGCTCCATCGCCGTGGAGATGGCGGTGATGAAGACGAGACCTTGTACTTGCACCAGTGATGCTGCGGTTCAAAAGCAAGTGGGATAATCTGACATTTAAAAGACATTTTGGACACTTTCAGATAAGGTGGCATCTATAATCACATCAGAAATGACCAGTTATTGAATGCAGAAAAAGCTTGTAGGCTGTGCAAATGGTGAGGAAAAAAGAAAAAATCTCATGAATAGATATGCAAATAGCAAATTCTTACATTTTATTTGACATTTTGCTCTTTTGCAGAATACCGCTCTGATTCGCCCTCTTTATAGGAAACCTAATTCAGGATGCAATCTTTCACCTGTCTTTCTTCTGCAGGTCCTGAGAGAGCGCCAGGCGAGGGGGGAACTGGCAGGAGCCCCCAGTCAAACGTTGCTGCAAAGTGCCAGAAACATCACAATAGAGGTTCTGTGTGAGGGGGGGAAAGAAAAAAAAAAAAAAGAGCAAATGGACGCGCACACACGCAGACACACAAACATGACTGTGGTCCCGGGCAGCCAGCCACTGCCCCACTGCAGCCTCCCGCTCAATAGACGTTTTATTGTGCTTCCTCCAACAGGAACCTGCTGCAGAAACCTGTTGCTGTGCCGTATGCAGGCCAGCACAGAATGAGACAAAGGTGGAGTCAGATACAGCTGCTCCTCTGCTGCTGCTGTTGTTTTCAAGGATCAGCCGAAATCCGAAGACGAGAAGAAAACACCGTCTGAGTCGACAATTTGCGCTCAGTTTTATAGGGTGGAATGATCTGTGGATGAAGGATAATTTGATTTGATTTGAGATGTAATTTTTTTAAAAGTCAGTATTCCCTGTTTAATGGATTTCAAACATGTCAAGTAGCATTACATCATGAGATACCATCAAAACCACAACATCTGGGTCAGACATATATCCTCAATTGCTAACATTGGAATTTGCTCATTTCATTGTTTATAAAAGGCGACTTCTTTCTTGGACCTTTTTCTTCGGTATGAGATAGTTTGAAAGACAGAGGTTTGCATATTAGTAACCAGAAAATGTCCCTGCAAATAATTGTAGCTGATTTTAGTCAAATCATCTCCACAACTATCGAATGCATTGTCATAAAATTTTGTACAGCCATTCATGCTTCCATATCAACACGCTAGCCCCATTACTGGCTGATGTTAGTGTTTAGCCAAGCAGTGCTATGCCTTAAAAAAGTCTCAAGCACTGAGAAATGAAGTCATTATGAAGGCACCAAAAACTGCAGTTCCTCCAATGTCCACTAGAGGCTGCCTCCAAAAGCGAGCCAGTCCCCATAGACTCCCATGTTAAAATGTCCAACTTTCCAGCACAAATAAACATGTTTACAGCCTGGTATAAAAATTATCTTTGGGCTCTATAGCTAGTTTGTTCATTCATGACAACTGTACAAAAGATACATTTGGATATAGCTCACTCATGTAAATTGCATTAATGCAGAAAGTTATGCATAATCAAGGGTGTGGCCATATTGACTGACAAGTGGGTGCCATTATAAGTCAGCTCCACCCTCACATTTGTGCAGCTATTTGGATTAACCAGGTGTTAGTCCAGTGTTATGGCCCTTTCACACAGAAACAGCACCACCACACATTCATTCTTCAGTGGTTTAAAGTGGCACCAAGCAAACGCACAACCTAGTGTGCATTTTGACAAGTGCAGCATGATGTACACGTGCATTGCCAAAAATAACGAGGCATCTTCGATTTTGAGATTTTTGCAACAGACCTCAAGCTTCCTGCTTGGAAGGACAAGTTGACACTGATGGAAGTTTGGAAAACTCAGAGCCAAGCAGTGTGCAGCTCACATCGCGCTCCATGTTAAATCAGCAAGTCGATGAGGGGCAACATGATGCAGGTTTCTTCGTCTCCCAAGTCTGCATGGATCCCTCCAGAAACATCCCTATGTAGTCCCCTTTAACTATGATACAAGACCAATAACGTCGCAATGCTGCATATGGGTCACATATGTAAATACAACCTCCTGTGCATGAATGCAGCTAAGATCTTCAAGCGGACTGGGAAAGTGGTATAATAACAGCTACTATGAGACACAAAATGACAAAAACATGACACAAATGAGACACAAAACAGCAAAAACATACACAACACAAGAGACAAATTGAGACACAAAATAACGACAACCAGGCACAAAATGACAATGAGACACACAAAACAACACAAAAGACAATGAAGCTGCACAAACCAAAACAACAAATACACAACATGCAATGGCACAAACAATGCAAAAGACAGAGAGAGTTTTGCAGATTATCCAGAGTAATGAAACATTGTGTGTGCAAATGCAATACGGATGCATTGCCGTACCATTTTGTACAGACATCCATGCTTCTAAAAGTATGTGTGGGTGCATCCACACTGGAGTAAAACCGAGGCTTTAGGAAGAGTCAGGTGCTGCCAACAACAGCAGTCGCCACACTGAGCTCCAAAAACAATGTTCTGGGGTTCATATATCTTTATTATCTTTATATATAGTCAATGATTAAATGTCATTTTTCATTTCTGTGAGCACCACAAATGGAGCCTCATTCATTGGACTATGATCGGGAACAGAACTCCGACCGTCTGCATGATTAAACACCACTCGTGACAAGATAAAGGTGTTCTTTTGTAAACTCTTTAACCCAACTTTGACCCTGGCGGCTTTTGTTTACGCAGCGTTCCGTATATTAGCGCTGGTCATCTGCCCGCGGCGCAACAATTACGCTCTGACAGTGGAGCTGAAATATGTTTGTACACTAGTATAAAGTTAATGCGCGCGCTGTAGCTCCTCGGCTTCTTTATGAGACAACATGTCATTAGCTAGATAATCAAGCTTGTTCCCATTATCGCTGCTCATTTTAATGAGGTGTGTACAACCACAGCGCAGCCTCCAGAGATGAGCCATCACACAGCAAGGCCCCATTCTCTGCTGCATTTCCTAATGCTCTGCTAATGTGCCTGAATAAAGCAGCTTTTTTTTTTTTTTCTTTGTGAATGTGCTTTCTGTGGAGCTTCACAGTTGCACGCAGTCAATGTATGGACTTTTCCTTTTTCCACACAAATATATCATTAATGGTAACCTTAGACCTGCATAGCTACTCCATTTCTGCTCCATTGCCATTCGATCAGCACACACCGGCTGGATATTTTCCAGGAGAAATATGTGTCTCCACCATCAGAGGAGGCTATGATGCATGACCTGCTTGACTTGGCTGATAAATGATTTATCAAAAGCATACATAACCAGCCTAGGTGAGGGTTGCGGACACAGAAGAGATGCAAGCGAGGGGAGAGGAATGAGAGCGAGCGCTGAATCCGAGAGCAGAGAGCTCCAGATGGTGTCGGTGACAGGTGTGATCATCATTGGGAATTACGCTACACTTGTGATACTCTGACTGCACAATGTGTGATATTTCAACTCTAATTTCAGCTACACATCACGCCGCCAGGAAAAGGGCCTTGAACATGAATGGCTTTTTGAAAAGTCGACAGCAGCCACATAACCAAGCAGACAGTCGACATTAGCGCTGCAGGTAGCTTAAAAAAGAAAGATTATTGAAAGCAAGCTTTTAAATAATCTTTTGTAAAAGTTTATTGAGGTTTTAAATAATCTTTTGCCTATAATTAAATACAGTTGGCTCTCTTCAAATCGATGTAGTAATTTCCAATTGTGCTAATTGCGACAAAATCAGGCTTAAGACTTGAATTAAAAAATAATATTCACTTGACTTGATGGATTTCATCGTTTTGTTTAAATCCCTAGGAAAAGGTTTTGATGACAAAAGAGCTGTAATTGGTCAATAAAAATCCATTTTGTTTACCTTGTTAACATCCCCACATTCATTTCTACGCTAGCAAGAAGACATGAGTGAAACAAGCAGCCAACGCCATGATTGAATGTTACTTTTAGGCCATTTTAAGGCTTAAAATGATTATATTCATGGAAACAAACTTTTTAATAAATAATTTTGATACACGGAGATGAGTTTTTCTGGAGTTTAATCCACGGAAGGATATTTATAGAGAAAAGTAATTTTCTTTTAAGGCAGATTTGGTTTTAAGCCTCCTGAAAATGTTCAATTACTGTTCATTTGAAACACTAAATATATATATATTTTTATCTTTATTACATCTTTATTTTTCATACAAAATGTTGACGCTGAACGTGTAAAATGCTTACAGAAAGTGGATCTTAGCTGTTTGTTTACAACATCTGCAATATTGGATCACTGGGGCTCTGTTTCGACATCAAACACATACAAATGGAAAATCTGCTTTAAACAAACTAATTTCATTTTCAGACCTGAATTTTTATGTGACTCTTCATTTACCCGGGGAATATATCTGTGCTTCAAACTCAGTGCTTTGTTTACATGGTATTTTCTTTATTCTTTAATAATAGTTGTGCACCTAATTGCAGACGGCTACAAAATTGGGGAAAACCAAACATTAGGCGTCTGAGGAAGGCCTTGTGCCATCAAGTGTGACCCATTAACTGTGTGTGAAAGATGGACGCAGCCACTGTGACGTTACCGATTGGTTTGTGAACTATTTTCTCAAGTTTGGCATTTATCTGTCTTGCTCTTTTGAAACCGAACCTAAATAGTGAGGGTTGGATTGTGACTAAGAACTCAAGGACACTACTCGGACATAGCCTGCTTCGTCATCTCTTTACTCCAAATGTGGCTCTAATTTACAAAATAAACACATTGCATCATTTAAAAAAGCCTTGAAACCAGCAATTGAGACCACAAACATGATAGGAAACTTTTTACTGAGGTGACCGCTCAGGTGAGAAAGTCATTTTCTCATAGACTTCTATGATCTACTTTGCCAGCCAGAGGAGTCGCCCCCTGCTGGCTGCTAGAAGGAATGCTGGTGCAGGATACTTTCATTTGAAGTGTTGATTACACTCGCTTGCAAACACAAACCGTTGGACACCATGCAGCCGTAGCTGTTGCCATTAAACTACTTTTCTGGTCCATTTGGAGAACGTCGCTCCATACATGTGCAGCAGGTCATATCTATGTAGTCCATGCATAAAACATACCGCTATGCTTGTAATGACACCTCAGGAGAAAAACACAACACTGAAAAACAGGTTTCAATCCAAGCAGGCGTGTCTGGTGTGTACTAATCTCTTTATATACAGCCAGGTGTTGCAGGGAATGTATGTAAACAAAACGTAGGCTGACATGTTCCCCTTCAGTAGCTCTGCAAGCTCCAGGGTTCTGGTTGTTCCTTCAGTTCGTCTCTGATCTCTAAATATTCCATAGTGTCATTTATCTCCATTCGGCACTCTCAGGTGGAAGATTCTTGCCACAAAACATGACATTTGTTTGTGGTGTTCTATCTTGCAACGCTTGGTGTCTAACATTCAAACATTCACCGTAGGTCTTCTCAAAAACTCCGGTGAAATGACTGTTTAGATTACCTTCTGCTGGTGGCTGTCGAGCACCTACAGCTCTGCAGATTTGAGGGGACTTTCTCCGAGCCGAGTACTTTATCACTATTAACTTCCCTCCCAAGTGCCATCATTTTCTCTCCGTTTTTCTCCTTCCCTCTTTCAAACACAAGAGCATTTTTGTCTCACTGTCCCTCTCCGGTCGTCTCTGTTTAAACACATTTGTACATGGCGCAGGTAACGTGTCTGTTACCATGATCTCCATTTTTACAGGCTGTCTCTCCAACTCTGTTTCAACACCACTTCACTGGAATGAGACGACGTGTGGAGAAAAGAAGATGAGAGTGGCAAAGAGAAGTGGGGAATGAAAAAAAATAAAAATGCTGCAAGTGTTGTCCATTGCTCTGAATACAAATTGCAGCTGTCAAAAATCTGAAACCAAGTGATATTAACATTTGGCTCAGACAAATATGCTCCTTTGGCTTAAAATGTTAGCTGCTGTTTTCACTGAATCTTCATCTCAAAACGCCCGTTATAATTGGCATTAATTCAGTGTTAGAAAGCTGTGAAAATGTAATTTCCAGTTCAAGAGCTCCAATCGGAGCTTAGCTGGAGTGAAGAGCATTACAGTGTCTGTTGAATTGGTTTTGCCTGGCTGAGATTTGCCCCGGCTCCTCCGCTGAGAGGGACGGGTTAATAGATCGACGGCGGAGGAGGCAGAGAGAGCGATACAGGCAGGGCGGGGTGGAAAAAAAAAAAGAAAAGAGCAGGAGTGTGCTTATTTAGAGGTGGAGAGGCATGCGGAGGTGTGAGGAGCGATTGGCTTGATTTCACCTGTTATCAATGGGGAGCCGGTGTGGCTCCATCAGCCGGCCCCGGAGACTCGGGATGCAGCTCCTTAATGCCACTCCTTGCCTACATCACATGGTCTATTTGCATTAAGCCGCTGTGGTTTGATGGTCAGACATATTGGTCATCATCACCTCTTTGCAGGAAATGAACGAACGGAGAGGGGGAAAGGCAATTTCTTATTCGACTTTCCTTCCTTCTCTGCTGCAAATACAGCGTGGAGATTTGCTATATTGTGTTTATTCATGCTGAAAATCTTTCATTAGGCCTTTTTTTTGCTTTGCAGACAACTGCTACCATTGTTTTTTCTGTCTTTGTGCGCTTTTGTTGCCTTGTGTTCCTTTTATTGTCTGATTAATTTAGAATATATGTCTGTCAGCTGCTTTTGTGCTGCAGTTTTTTTTTTTTTTTTAAGTTTTCTTGGATTTGTTCTGCTCATTGGCTGTCTGTCTGCTCCTTTGGCTCCACCGCAAGCCTGTGTGATAGCTGGACGTCTCTCAGGACTCCTTGCAGCTAACCGGGGCAACGCTGGCAAGTCTCGGTGTTTATGAGACAGCGGGCATGTGTTCGGTCCCACCTGGCAGGGGGAGAAAGATAGGGAGGAGGGGGCTTTGCAGGAGTGTGAATGAGAGGCCTGTTGTGGCGCTGTGGGGGAGCGGGTGGGCATATTGGAGAGCAGCAGGTGCTTGGCCAAATCTGGGAGGTGGCTCGAGCCCCCCAGAAAAATGGCCACCTCAAAGGAGGGAGGGGGGGGAGACCCTCTGATTGGCTGCCGATCAGGACTGACAGGGGCCGCGACCACGTTGCTTTTGCCAAGGACCCGGTCTGAGTGCACCTGGCCTGCAGTCACATGACCGGAGATGCCTCAGACAGACCCTGTGTGTGGCGTTTGTGCGTCGCCGCTTTGAAGTCCTTGATTCTGGCTTGTTTGTGTTGCGACCGCATGGGGAGTGGGGGCCCCGGCTCTTCCTCTCAGGAGGGCCGGTGGGAGTGGTTCTTGTCTGTCTGCCAGTCACCATGGATGCGGCTGCTTTTCAGCGGATGTCTCTTTGTTTTTGAGCTAATTTGATTTTTCTCCCTCTCACATCTCTCCAGGGGTGGCCGGTCAGCGCTCAGCCTCTTTGCTATTAGAATACCAATAAAACGCCCACCGACCAAACACTCCACAGAGAGCCAAGAGGGTCTGTCTCCTCTTCTTGTGTTTTTTACAGACTACGCTTCCACTCAAATTTTTAAAGCACTGTTGAATAAAGTATTGGGATATCACAGCAAAGGTAGTGTTGTCAGAACACAAGAGCTGGTCTCATTTAGACAAAGACAAAGCTAACCAAAGCCACAGCCAGTGCACATTTAATTATCTGCACTATTTAGAAAGCATCTTCAACCTCGCAGCTCCATCTAGATTTTTAAGTAGGAGTCATGCATATGCTTGAAATCACAATGAGACTTTAGTTATTAATGCACAAGCATATACAGAATACAACAGAATACCTCATGTGTAATATCATTTAAAAGTCAAGTGTATCAAAACTACATTCCACTTCAATGACTGCTTTATTTTTAAGCTGAACAGTCGAGTTTTTCCTATAGTGAACAATCAAAAATAAATACTTGAGAAAGACTGTATTTAAATTATAAGAGTTTTCCCCTTCGAAGTAATCCCCCTGGAGTCTAACCCTCTTCTCCAGCCTTCTCTGCCTTCACGCCACCATGCACTCCTGGAAGGATTCTTCTCGATCCTCCGCAGCTCCGTCGTCACAGCCATCTTGATGTCGTCCACGTCTTCAAAACGGGTCCCCTTGATGACCCCCTTGAGCTTCGAGAAGAGGAAAAAAATCCCACGGAGCCAGGTGGGGTGAGTAGGGAGGTTGTTCCAGCACGGCGATGTTCTCAGCCAGGAACTGTGGGATGCTGAGCGCATTGTCAGCAGGTGCGTTGTCATGGTGAAGCAGCCACCACTTGTCCTGCCACAACTCTCACCTCTTCTGAATGGAACAAACGCCACAGGATCTCTTTGTAGACGTGCTGGTTGATCAACTGAAGGGGAAAACTCGAAGTTTGTAGTTTGGGTTTGAAATATATCTTTTGTGACACCAGTCCTGGAGTTCAGCATAACAACAACAACAAAGAGAAAAAGTAAAAACCATGATCTTGCCAAGTATGTGGCCTGTCTTGAATCTAATAGGACACATTTGGGATGTTTTGTAGAGAGATGAAAACCAACATAACCCCTCTGGCAAAGAGCAGCTACAAAAGTTGTCACTGATGAATGGCAGAATATCTCCAAGCCGATGGAGGATTGAGTCTGTCATCAAAAACACACAAGGTATAAAAAAATAAAGATCTGAATCCCAGTAATGACTGTTGTATTAAATTCCTATGGGGCCTGTATTCTTTTAGTAAATCTGAACTGTAGGTTTTTAATTTTACATCAGAGCAAATACTCTTCAAAGTTAAGGTGAAGCAATTATTGTGAGGAATTATCAGAATTATTTGAGATTTAAATGATACTGATTACTTGGTTTATTTCTTCAATGCAGAGATGGTTCATGTTGATGCCTTTCAGCGAAAAAGCACTGACAAGATCAACAGGACAGAATGATTCACCACGTGTCCTTTCTCCTGCACAGTTCTCAGCTCTGGGATTGTTCTCCTTGACCCCGAGTGACCCCTGACTCTCAGGGTCCAGGACCCAGGACGATGAAATTACCAGGAGGAAATAGCAACCTCCCACCTCTGACTGCCGCTGATCTTCATCTGCAGCTCCCCGAAGAAAAACTACAGCCATTATGTCATTATTTCTAGCCTCAGCAATAAAAGCCTGTAGAGGAAAATGAAGAGAGATAAGAGCAGGGGAGAGAACAGAAGACTGAATTGCACAGTCCATTGTTGTGAAATTGTTCATTTTTCTGTGTCAGGACAAAAGGGAAATCAATAGGAGATATTGATGTTGAGCTCAGGGCTCACTTGTATCGTTGCCGCTTTGTCATGCTTCTCACTCTCTCGCTGAATTGTGGTATGAGGTTGTGTGTTTTCGGTTGCGTGTTTGCTCTCAAGCCCTCGAGCAGATGGCTGAAAGACACTCCTGTGACGGTGACACAGCGCTCAGCACCGAGTCCGTCACTAACCTCTGTAAATAATTAGTGTAGATGCTGTGAATGACACAGAGAGAACGTGTGCGCATGTGTGTTTACCTCGCAAAACAGGTTTTACAATTCAGCATGGAACCGGAGGCTAATAAAAGACATTGAAAATTATACGCCTGCACCAGTTTAAAGCAAACCAAAATTACACCCAGTGTGTGTGAGCACATGTTTTATTTGTATATTTGTTGGGTCAAAATTTTAGCTCTCAGTTATTTAGGTAGAGTTTCATAGTTAAAACAATGCTGTAGGGTCTTAGCTATAATATTACATTAGTGAAGTTATTCTCTGTAATTAATAACACTGTATAGTCTCAGCTTTATAATCTATTACAGTCAGATAAAGTTGTATTTTCTCATATTTTTCGTACGGTTTTAATCCCAAATACGTAAATTACTTACGGGAAATTGCATCTTAAATTACCCTACAGAGTCTAAAACACAATATTTAAACTTGTTACATTAATTTCATAACTCCAATTATGATGTTTTGTACTCGAAAGCACTGTGGTGCCATCGCTCAAAGAGCTGGATAAGAATTCTGTCTTGATATTCAGCTCCTCTTAAATACACCGACAGGTGAATGAATAACACTGACCATCTCATTACAACGCAATATTCTGCTGGAAAACTTTGACAGTACCACCCACTTTAAAATTGTTGCAGACCAAGCAAAACCCCAAATGGCGACTGCACTACCAGATGGCCTCCCAAGCAGCACACACTGCAGAAACTGCACGGGGAACACAACTAAGCGCTCCAAGGGTTTATCCAACCTCCAAACTCCCCACATCCCGAACGGACAGAGCAACTATGGGATGCTTTGGAACAAACCAGATCCATGGAGGCCCATCCATCAACCCATTGGACCCTAAGAATCGACTGTTAACGTCCCGGTGCCCGACACCAGAGGGCACCCAGAAGGCTCCATCGACCAAAGGTTCAGGGCTGTTTTGGCAGCAAGAGGGGGACAAACACAATATTATGCAGTTGGTTTCAATGTCATGGCTGACCCAACAGTGTAGAACCCCAGCTCTTTCTTGTATGTTGCAATAAACAGCCCAGTATCTCCTGGAATTACATCCATACTGAACAAGTCCACCTCAAGATGCACTTCCATTGGCAACGTAAAGATGTCAAACTTCAGTGCAAGAGAGTTTGCGTCGCATCTCTAACTCAAACTCACAACTCAAAACTATCTTCTGTGCAGTAAAACATGTCACTAATCATAAAAAAAGAAAAAGGGAAGCTTGAATTTCTTTTGCATTATATTACTATATTACAAAAATTTCAAAAACAAGAATCAACATCTACACTATGCCCATAGCTGTTACCGATACTGGAGGGAAAAAAGGTACCGCCACGTGCTATAGATAAGTACAATTTACATTTTTAGAACCTCTACAAACTAGACATTTTTCACTCTACTCTGCACATCAAATTACAGATGTTTCACCATGCAGAATGTATCATCCAACAACTTCTGTAAACCATTGTGTGAACACAGCCTGCAGTTCACTCGAGTCGTCGTCACATAACTGTTGGTCACAGGTGGATCAGTCATAGCCTCTCAGTTGCATCAAACAACTTAGATTTTCTTGTTTTTTGCGGAATCACTTGCAAACAGTCTATTTAATTTTTCAAACAAGACTTGTAGAATAGAGCAATTATGATGAAATATTGCAATTTTAAGCCTATTTTTGTGTATTTTTCCTCACAGAACCATACATCACACACCATTAATCCAAGGATTGTCTGATTTTTTTCTGTTTTTACAGTTTCTGGCTCTGATAAATGGTGTAATTTTGTGATTTTTTTTAAAAACAAGAAAACATTCCTTTTTAAAACCGCTGGTTGGTTTTGGAGTTCGGAAGGTTAATGGAGGATGGATGAAAAAAAAACAGTGTTTGATTTCAGGAGGCCTAATTCTTGCATTTATCTCATGAATCCCAAAATGACAACAAGCAATGAATCTCAGCTTTTCATTTCTATACAATTACAGTCTCGTCTTGTCCTCACAGTTACCAGGCAGGTTTTCTCTCTTTTACTTCAGAAACTATGTGGTTCTGTAAATAACACATGTATATTCTTGTAGCACAAAAGCCCTCGTTACTTGTTTCCAGGAGACAGACCTGAGTCAAGCTATCATTATTGGTGCCATCATTGTTGGCGCCCACGCATACGCAGCGCTACAGTCAATCTTCATAATGTTTCTTTTACCGCACGGATCATTTGTGCACAAGTGCCGGGGAACACAACGGCGAACATGCAAACAGCACGCACACTGCAACACAAACACACAAGTAATTAAGTCTGAAAATCACAAACAGACTAATTTCCTTGGCAATGGCACGGCGAGCACATCTCTGGCCATTTAGAGTGGGCCTGTGTCATTGTCTTTGCAAAAAGAAGTAATCAGTGTGAGGGAGATAAAGACGGAATTATAGCAGAATAGGAGATGAGAAAAAGAGGAAAATAGAGAGAGCGCCTTTGTGAATGCAAGTGCTGGATGTATACATCTATAATCTGCTTAATTTTACATGCTGTTTAAACAGGCCAATCCATTTTTAAATACTTCTAGCTTCCCAAGGCGAAGTGCTTTCTGCGGCGAGGTAAGAGAGCTCTTTCTTCGCTGCCGTTTGCCGTCTGGCTCAGTCGCTGTGACACTGAGGAGAGCTGAAAGCCATTACTGTAATGTTGTAGCAAGGTTATGTCAATCAGGGACACATCTGTACTTGAAAACATTACACTGAAAACAATCTAAAGACAAGTTGTTTCTGTGTCGCTCTGCGTCTGGGAGGCTTGAAACAGCCAGATTCATCATCGTAACCTGTTTTTAAACTCGTCTTCCTCCTCACACACGGTTAGACTTTACATCTCGGCCCGTTCAGCTCTGCAGGAATTGAAAGATTCATCAACATAAAATGTGCTTGTTAAAATTAATTTTCTTTTTCAGCAACAACCTGGCTATGTAGCTGCCAGTATTGATAAAAGATAATGTGACAAACAAACTGCACACGTTTATTTCATCCCTCAAGACTATTGAGCATTCACACGCCAGCAGCAGATTTGTGTTAAATGTTATTCAAGAGAAGAAAAAAAAACGTCTTGTGGAAAATGGAAAACAGCAGTGCGGCGAGGGGAAATAAACTGCAGAGTTAAAAAAAAACAAACCATCATGAGTGTTTCTTGCAGCCGACCAGCTGAATACCTGCACCGCTAACGGAAGCGTCATGGCCGCCGGCTTCAGCCAAGTCAACAAACCTAAACATGCACATGTTCTTCGCCTCGGGAAAATCTCCCCAGCGTGAGATGCGTTTACGCTCGCGTGGCTGCAGCGGCCAGCTCCGGGCGTTCGCTGTGGTTTTTCTAACTTTCCAGCAGAGTGCCAGAACCTGACCCTGGCTCCGGGCCTGCCTCCCGGGGCTCTGGGACTCATTTATAAGCCGGGATGACATTCTGGTGTTGGATGCCTCCACAGAACCATCTCGGCCGCTTTTTTTTTGCTGGTCTGAAAATTTCATTAGAAAAGCCACCAGCTGCAGCGTGCACATTGTAGGACTGTGGATGCACAAAGGCGGATCTACCAACTGGGGTTTGACTTCTTTCATTTTCTGTCACAGCGACAAGTTTCGAGAGTAATCTGAGCTAAGAACACAACAACTTTATCATTTTAAAGCTCCTCATAAAGAGTAGAGCTTTCACAGCTAGCAGGGAACGTTTCCACAACATTGGCTAACATTACCTACACATTCTAATGATATTAGTACAAAAATATAATACGTTTTATTCCATTTTTTAAAATCTAATGCTTATTATTTCCATGTCAACGTTCCTATAAGGTTAAAAACTCTTAGGTGTGGCATTCAGGAATTGCTTGGAGGGCGTTGTCAGCACATGATGCTCCATGATAACAAAGGAAGAACGTTCTCCAAGCAACATTCAAAACATGTTTTCCAGATGTTATCAAGACCTCAGATGACAGAATGTCCTTTATTAGAAACAATTCATAACATTGCTGTAATGTGATCATTTAGCCTTGTGGTTGTGGGAACACATTATAGAATGTTCTTATAGAAAACATTCCCACAATGTTCCATAATATCAAAGGAAGAACATTATCGAACAACATTAAACAAAATGTTTTCCAGATTTTATCAAGGACTCAGATGATTTTAATGTTCTTGTAATTTGATCTATTAAAAAAACAGTGTAGCATCCTGCCTGCCTGCAGTGTTCTGAGAACATTTTGAGGATGTTCTTGAGGAACACATTATAAAACATTCCTCTAGAAAACATTTGCATAGTGTTCCATGATAGCAAAGGAAGAACATTCTCCAAAACCATTCAAAAATGTTTTTCAAATGTTATCAAGACCTCTGATGACAGAACATTGTTTGTAAGAAACAATTTATAACATCCTTGTAATGCTCTTCTAGAAAACATTCCCACAATTTTCCATAATATCAAAGGAAGAACGTTCTCTAACAACATTCAAAAAACATGTTATCCAGATATTTAGAGTCCTCGGGTGACACAGTGTTTTTTTTTTTTTTAAATTTTGTAATGTTCCTGTAACATGATCTATTAAGGGTGGCTTTGTTGTTGAGGGAACACATTACAGTAACGTTCTATAAAGGGAAGAATGCTCTGGACACTCTGAGAATGTTGTCAAGATGTCATCGAGACCTTCAATGACAGAACGTTCTTTAAAGTACAATCCTGTAATGTGATATCTTATCAAAGGTGGAACATTTTGCCTGCAATGTTTTGAGAACATTTTGGAGACATCACTGAGGGAATCTAAAAAACATTCCCGATATGCTCCACTTGCATGATATCAAAGGTTTAACATTAGATTTTGATCACATTAGGGCGTAAAAGTCTTAAGCATAGGGACAACAAAGTTACTGCCAAACATTTTTAGAACCCTTTATGGAAACCATTCGGGGAACTAAAAAAAAACATTAATAGAACTTTCTCAAAAGAACAAAACACTCCAGCTGGGCTGATACTTTGTGGTATGATTGCTGCAGTTTAAACTTACAGTTTATAGTGTAGATTTCAGGAATTTTGGTTCTGTTGCAGCGGCTGCAGAAGAAAGTAAAAGTTTGGGCGAAGAAACACTTTGTTGGTGTTTCTTTGCAGTGGCCGGAGCTGTTCTGGGTGATGGGTTTGTGTGCTGTGGAGTCACTCAGCAGGGGAGGCAGTGATTTATGTGTCGTGCAGGAGCGAAGCTACACATCTCGCTGACACAACTCAGCCATCAAGAGGAGTTATGTCCACCCCGAAAACACAAAGCAAACTCTGAAGGTGGACCGAAAACAGGACATAAAGCGAGCTTTGGTTATTACCTCCCACTTTTTCTCTTTTCTTGTTGCCCCCACACACACACACACACACACAAAAGCCTCCAGGCCGGCCCTCCTTCACTCACTGTTTGTTCATCTGTTCCTCTTTGCCCAGCAAGAAATGTATGCATTGCCACGGAGCATAAATAAACACGAGCCCACACATGCACACAGGCAACGGCATGGATGCACACACACACATGCAACGCCAAACAAACAAACCAAATCACACTGTAAATAAGCATATTTAAACATTCACACAAGCAAATAAAATATATAAATCAGCTGCAAACCTATGGGCAGTTTGCTAGGAGGAAATGTACTAATTAGTATTTGTTTATTAGCAGATTGTTTCTGAACAATATCTTGTTTTTTTTAAACATAAATGAGGCCTATATTCATTATCTTATCAGTCAGACACAGACTGATGGATGGAATTGTCTACAACAAAGTGGAGAATACACTATGGCTGTCTTTATGCATGTAAGTGCACGATAACACGCATAAATAACATGCGTAAATTCGTAGTCATGGTGTCGAGGTGTCGCTCTCCTCCCAAATTACCAACCGCGAGTCGGAGCCAGACAGCTTTTATACTGCTGCCATTTAAACTGCAGAGGCCACAACTAAACTCTGCAGCGAGCGGCCCACATAACAAAGTTCTGTTTCTTGCTCTGGCCTCTGAGTGCTGCCAACTTGGTGATACGCCATCCAAAAGCTGGGCCACAATCGCTCAGCGAGGGTTTGGAGCACAGCCAATATAACCCCCCCCCTTCTTCCTCTTATGAACTACACATGCTTACAGAATAATACACAGCTGTGCTCGCAAAGCCAAAGCAAAGTTCGATATGATACACAGAAACATGTTTGTATGTACTGTCGGCATATGCGAGCACACATACGAAAATCCGGCTCGCAGACTAAGAAAAGCCCGTCTGAGAGCTTTGATGCATTTCAGCCCCAAAGTAAAGAAAGTTTGAGGAGTTGTGGTGCCGACATGAGTAGCAGGTCGGGCCAACACTGGTGACCTTTCATAATGCGGAGCCAGACGAGGCAGGATGAGGCGAGGGGAAGGTGGGCAGCCGGCTAAACACACTCCAGCCTTTGCGTCATGTCGGAGTGTGTGCTCAGGGCTACACAGGTCTGATTAGGAATGGCTCAGTGGCTTTTTCCGTACCAATAAACCACCGATGCCCATATTTCCTCCCTCTCTCTCCGTCTAGCTCTTGTTTTTCTGCACACAGCCACCTCCCGACATGCTGTACTTTTTGTTTTTTTTGTTTTTTTTTTACCTCTGACTGACTCCTCTCCACCAGGTAACTGACAACACAATCTTTGGACAACGGCGAGCTCATTAGCATTCAACAGTGATTGCGGTTCGCCGTCGTGACGTCAGCGTCTCTGTGGAAACTCATTCGAAAGGGGGATCGGGGTCAGATTCAGATTGTGCCACAATCATATTACTATTCATTCCGTCAGGTTGTCACAGAACACACTTTGAATAATTGTTGTCTCGTCTGCTTTCTCTTTCCCCTAATAGCCATAATTCACAATCAGCGGCGTTGTTCTGTTCCGCTGATGATAAATAGTCCGACGGTCTGCAACACCTGCAGGGTTATACGTATAGAGAAGAAAAATCCCACAGTACTGAGAGGTGACAAAACACCTCAGCGGCTCTCTAATGTGTGTTTAATTGTCCAAACCGGACCCATATTGTATCAGAAACCCTGCTGGCTCCTGAGAGCAGGAGGATGGATTCCAGCTTCAGATTGGACATGAGTTTTATTACTCTATAATCACCCCGACTGAGCGGCTCAGACACTCGCTGACATTATGTTTGGATAGTTTTGGGCGGCTTGTTCTCATATTCAAAAGGTGCAGCAACAGTATAATTATCTGAAGTGCTGTTCCCATGCACGTGGTTTGATATTCCATTTGCAGCATCACGCTGCATCGTACAAAGCAGCGTGATTAGCTCACTGTCTAAAAACCCTCCAATTATGTCAATTATAGTTTCTTAGGATTAAATCTTGTTTTTGGCTTAAGTACTATAATTTCGTGTAATCTGCATTGTTCAATGGTGCCGCAGACACATTTACTGCACTGGGAAAGAGGATTCCTTTTTTTTAAAATGTGAAAATCTGGCAGCAAGGGTAAAATATATTTAGAAAAATAAAAATAAAAATGGTAGAATACTGTAATGTTAAACTATTAAAAAAAACAGTTAATATTTGTAAAATTATATTTTGATGATTTACAGTACAGCCGTAATGTTATGGTCACACATTGCAAAAGAACAAATTACCATTTGTAAAAATACTGATTTGGGACAACGTGTACAGCTTTGGTTTGTTTGTTTGTTTTATGTCAACATGTAAATAATTGGATGATATATTATCTGCAATTTAACAAGAAAAAAAAATTAAAATTATGTACTACTGTTAAACCCAAATATACATTATTTCTCTTAAAATAGCAGCAAATATCTGTCAAGTAATGATAATTTTATGATTTTGATACAGCGTCATTTTATGGTCATACTTTACGAAAGAATTTACTGTTTGTAAAAAATATGGATTTTTGATGTGGATGTTATGTACATATTTGACCTGTTTGTTTGTTTTTTTTACAGTCAATATGTAAATTAATTAGATCAGATATTATCTGCAATTTAACAAAAAATTTACAAAAAATTATCATCTTTCAAACCTACTTTTTTTTTTTCTTCAAATAGCAGCAAATATTAAAATAATGCTAATATTCTTTTTTTTTTTTACAGTCAGCATGTAGATTATTGGATTAGATATCTGTAAATAAAACAAAACTGTGAAATTCTGAAAACAAAACATACAGTTAAAAAATCATTTACCTCTTTCTTAATATACAGTGCTTAACAAGTTTAATAGACCATCAAGGTTTATGTCACAGCTGCCCTAAATTAACAGTATTGGTAATTACCAAAACCATTTTTTTATGTTTCTGTAATGGTTAATACACCAGTATGTAAATGTATTAATGCTAAAATATACTTGTTATTGCCATCCATGAACTTTCAAATGAACTGTTTTACAACAAAGTCCTCCTCATACCCAGTGATGTCTCTTGATGTACATGTGACCACGAGCGGTGGGTCTAACTTTGCATATTTTCATTATATTTTGTATGTATTTCATTATGCTTTATGAGCTGTGGGTGTTTCAAGGCTGCGTGTGTCCTTTCATCAGAAAAAAAAAAAGAGAACAATTTACCCTTGAGGATAATAAAATGAAAGGTGAAATTGAGACAGTGTCACGAGCATGGCTCTGGGTGTTCTGCCATTTTTGTTCTAACTTTAGTATAATATCAATCACTGGCTGCCGCCGTGGTTCGGTTTAGTTTATTAGGATCCCTGCTTGCTACAGCGTCACAGCAACTGTTCTATAGGGGATCTGCAAAAAGCTTTACATTCTGATAATGAATGAAAACAGAACAACACACAACAACAATATAGCACCTAAAATAACAAAATAAGATGATATACATGTTTCCTTAAACTACTGCATGAGAGAAAGTTAATGGAAACAGTAAATGTTTTAGAGAAACCACATAAATTTCACATGTACGAAAACACGTGATATATATAGAATACACATTAAATGTGTATTTTTCACATGGGAAAAAAGGTTTTGGTACATTCTAGTTGTGTATATGTGTTAAGCCTGTGTAAATTGCCATCTGGAACCCATACAAATACTTATGTGAAAGCTAAGGGCTTACAAGTGGAGTTTATGTGATTTTGAATTTTTAAAATTGGAAAAACTTGCCCAAATATCTATCCATCCATGCATCCATCCATCCATCCATCCATCCATCCATCATCTATACACCTCTTACTAGGGTCATGGGGGGCTGGAGTCTATCCCAGCTGACTCAGGGTGAAAGCAGGAGACACCCTGGACAGGTCACCACTCTATCACAGGGCCACACTTAGAGACAGACAACCAAGCACACTCACATTCACACCTACAGACAATTTAGAATCACCAATTAACCTCAACATGTTTTTGGACCTTGTTGGAGGAAGCCAGAGAACCCTGCACTTGGAGAACATGCAAACTCCACGCAGAAAGATCTCGGGTGTCCTCACCGTGACACGAACCAGCGACCTTCTTGCTGCGAGACATCGGTGCTAACCATTGAGCCACCTTGCAGTCCTTGCCCAAATATGCTTCATGGAAAATGGAAACACATTTCTCAGCTAAGTTATGACGTAGAAAACATGGTAAAAAACATTAAATTCACATGACTGAGTTTTGACTTCTTCCATTAACTTCGGCAGCGTGAAGCATGTCTAACACCAGCTGGCTTTTTTTTTTTTAAATCACAGCTTTTAACACTGAAAACAATTTCTGCACCTCACATATGGCGACTAAAATTGCTTTTTTAAAAATTCTTTAAAGTTCTATAGCAGCTGGTTAACGGTGGATGGCAGTAATTCATAACCTACGAGGCGCAATTCCTGAAGATATTGCAGTGTGATTGCTGCAAATTGCTTCTGCTTGGCTTGTTTGCATGCATAGATTGCATACATCGCTCTTTTTTTTTTTCAGATTAAAGGACACACACAGCCTTTAAACAGCCACAGCTCATAAAGCACAACGAAACACATGCGACGCATAATGAAAATATGCAAAGCAAAACCCACCGCTTGCGCTCGCCGATAATCAAACGCCCCACTCAACCAGCCACTCAGTCGCCGTAAAGGGCAGCAAGAAAAGTGGAATTTTCAGTTTCTCTTCAAATGAAATTCACTCCCAAACATGACTGCTGTTTTTAAGAGATTATTCAATTTTATCGGCCGGTTTCACGGCAGAAATACAGGGACACTGCCATCGATCAGACAGCTTTTGATTTCAGCTTAATGCGACTATCTGAACCACTTACTCAGTGGGAGCCAAAAAGAAAATACTTCACAATAGCAATGCAATAGATTAAGAGTGAAATCGTTTAAGAAGAAAAAGGAAAAAAACTAAAATGTTCTCCTATCACACCCAATAGAAATGTGCAGCAACTATCTCTGGAATCCACTCAACAGTAAATTGTAATCACACCGCTACTGGCACTTGTGACATACTCCACTTTCTTCGGTAAATACACGACGCAACCTTGTGCGGCGCATCCATCAGTTTGAGGACTTAAATAAAAGATCCTCACGTTGTTGTGCAACAAAGCGATCTGTGTGCAATAAGTAGGTTTATATAGATTTTAATTAACCCCATTTTTGTGCTCCGGTTACATCTTCTACATGAACTGCCTGACTAAACTAGGAAAATGGTGCAATTAGGTAAAGATACGAACTTCTCGCTACAGGTGGCAGCAACAGGAGGACAGGTGATCTCACCCTATAGGCAGAAATGAATAGATGATTCTCTCCTCTCCCTCAGCGATTGACAGTGACGTGGCCTTTATTAATGCACTAAACCCCCAACTGCTCCACTCAAGCTGCTCAGTGTCCAAACAGTGAACAGCTAAAAGGGCATCTCCCTAATGTACCGCTATGTAAATGGGCGACGCCCTGCAGCAAATATGACAATTTCACTCCAAGTGGCTGAGGAGGCCACTGGTTTATTTAAACGTTGCCCTTCTACGCTGCAAATTTTAATTGTCTCCTACACGCAGCCACATAAGCTCGGCGCTTGCACATCAGCTGACTCAGTTTCTATGGTGACGTGAGAGTGCAGTATAGCAGATGGATGACCTCTAGTACTCAAATTTGAGTGACATAACCACTTAAACTCAAGCAGCCTGCCGATAATCCCAAAATATAGAACAGCTGTTTGCAGGGTGAGAAAGTATTTCAGCCACGACTTGCTGCTGTAGTTATTCACCATATAATTAGCTGCTGACAGGTGGTTAGTGTGCCGGCACGATCACATGGGCTGTAAACAAATAACCCTCAGATTCAGACAGTTATTGGAAAATTCTTGTCGGAAAGGGTGCCGGGAGCTAACATGGCTTACAAGAAATCCACAAGTTGTCTGGGAGGTTTTACTTTTGCAGTAATAGCAGGCTTTCCAGAGCTTCAAAACTAAATGCCAAAGTTAGCATGCCAACATGCTAATTCTAAGCAGGTATTACATTCACTGTAGCACGTACACAGTCACAGCTTTTGCTAATTAGCGGAGCCGAGGCTGATGGAAATATCATTAGCTTTGCAAGAGATTTGCTCAGAAACCAAAGGAATGAACAAAGTGAAATGAAAAGTCAGTGGTGCATCAAAGCTATTTCAATTCACTCTGAGGTGAATGTGAATTTTATGGCAATACATCCAGGAGGTGTAGAGATATTTTCAAGCAGACACCCTCAGGGCTGAACAATGAAGCCTGGGCAGGATCGCCAACGAGTGTAGTTCCACGAATATCCACTTGAGGCGGACTTTAAAAGTTAGTCAGTCACTATAGACTCAGGTTAAAATGTCCAACTTTACGGCAGGAATAAGCATGTTTACAACCTGCTACAAGAACAGTTTTGGTCTGCGTAGTTAATTTCACTGCTCATGACGACTGTGCAATGGGTAGATTTTTCTGGAACTCACTTGTTTAAATTGTATTAAGGTTTGAATTTATCCATCCATCCATCATCTACACACCGCTTAATCCTCACTAGGGT
>NW_007578930.1:72049-98912 GCF_000690725.1 Stegastes partitus
TTAACTCTATTCAGGAAGCGTATGTGTGATCATCCATCTTTACGCACAATCTGTGACTATTTCCCCCAAAACCACAAACATCAACCTCAGTGTGGTTCTAAAGGAAAAGCCATTAGATTACTGAAAGTATTAAGATGCCTTGTCTGGGTGACTTCATTTGTTTTGCCAACCAGTTGAGCAGACATTTTACACGATAAAGTGAAAGGTTTGACCTCCTGACGGGCTCCTTTTCTGCACCAAATGAATGTTTCAGTCTATCAAATGATCACACAGATACTTAAATTCAGACCAGAGCGATAGAATGACAGTCACAGTCAAAAACACATAAACTAACTACCTTTTATCAGGTGAAAGCACAGGTTGTTTTTTTTTTTTAACTCTACCTGTGAGGAAAAAAAACACAGCTCATCTCGGTTGGTCACAGCCATGAAATCCTCGATAAACACTCGAAATTTGTCTTTCACAGTCACAGATAAAAGCCGGTTTATTTTCCATGGACGCCCTCCAAGATGTCTATCAGTCTGTGGACTCCAATTTAAAAACTCAAGCAGTGGGTACTGAATATCGTTGCCAAACCTTTCCATCTTTTTTTCCCGTCTTATCAGACCTCCTCATGCACAGCTCTGTCACACACACACACAAACCTTTTAATCCCTCTGGGAAATATGTGTGCATCCACCTGAAAACACATGATGGAAAAAAAAAAAAAAACACTACCTTCTAAAATATCAATAACTCCTATCAGTCAATCTCTTCCCCCATTCTACTTTTGATGTTAAAAAAAATGATTTTCTCAGTAATAAGATGTTGCTCCCACATGTAAATTGGCACACAGACTAACCCAGATAAAGACATACACACTGACAAACTATACGAAAGCGCACACTCGCACATTTTAATTAGCAGCACTTTAGCGCAGAAAGCACTAAACCGTAGGCTAATTAATCTCCACAGTCTGTGTTTTCACTGCTAAACCACCACAGGGAGGGGTCCAGGTTGGATTTCTCTCCATTGTGGAGTTTATCTGCTGGGAAACAGCAAACAATAAAGTTGAAAATCATAAGAGGTAACAGGGGAGAGGCCGACAGATTAATATGCTGTTGAAGGCATTTGCTTACACTGATGGTCAATTCCCGCGCTATGAATCTGGAATGCCAACCATCTCCGGGTTCGTGTGTGCAAGGTTGTGTGTGCTTGGTCACATACTGCTTCTCATTACAAATCCTCTCATGACTGTATGCAATTTGTGGCTCTGCTCTGTAGCCTTTTGTCAGCAGGCGAGCCAAGCAGCATGTCTCTCCGTCTCCTTTGCTTTCCATCACCCCTCCCCGATGTGTCTCCGTCGATCCCTCCGACCATCTCTCTCCTTTTCTGGGGGGCGCAACACTCATCTGCAAATTGTAGTAATTAGCCAAGAACATCCACGATTGTGCGCTTGCAGCGTGGATGAGGTCAGCTCTGGCCACTCAGGGGGATAAGATGACTGGGCTCTCTGTGCTTGTCAGAGCTGCTTGGAATAGCAGAGAAGAGAAGGAGGGGAAACTCAAGAATGCAGAATCAGAGCGTGAACCCACAAAGGTACTTCTAATCCTCCTGGCGTCGCAGCGGTAAAGGGCAAATGGCTGATCAGATTGCTGAAATCGAGGCTAGACATCCTGCAGTAATAAACCTGCCTGTGAGTGGGAGTAGATTGCAGAGATAAACCAGGCTAATTTCACAAACAAAAGCAGCCGCTGATTTATCTTGACGAGATGTACGCGTCGCTATCAGGGTCTGGATCGCTGCTTCATTTGACGGATATGCGAGCTGATGGAGAAATGCAGGCCAGCGCAACGGAGATGATGCACCCCCCCTGTTAAACACAAACACACACATACACACTGGCACTGTAAGAATAATCCTCTTAAGTGTCAGTGTGAACTGTAGGGAGCAGCAGGTCTTGTGCCCCCACTGTGGATGCTGGCCTCATTTCCACTGCTCATTTCCTGCCCCGGGCAACACCTTCCTACAGTCCTCTGTGACCCCTGTGTCCATCCAAAATAGAAAAAAAATATGGTCCCTCTCTAGTTTTCTGCTCTATTTGTAGAATCAAACGCTGAAATGAGGGTGTGAAAGTTTTTTGCGAGGCTTTTGTGGAGCAACACAGACAAACACGAACCTTCAGATACACTTGGAAACATCCAGAATAGTAGGAGTTTAGTCATTTGTGGACAAAGTGACAAATACGATCCTGGTCTCACAACCAAATGATTACATATCCTCGCTAACAGGAACAGTTTCTTGGTTTCATCAACAAGGCCAGAGACCTCAGTGACACAGTGATTACTATCATCTGCTGCACATCTTAAGTTGTTTACATTAAATACTATGTAAATGTAGTCATTCTCAAGCAGGATTTGCTCCTTTTGCTGTTAATTTGACTTGTAACACTTGAATCTTTTTATCTGTTAAAAATCCTGTAGTTGTCAGTGTTTAATTTAATGCACCAAATCAGCTGGTAATTAAATTGATTCTGACGAACATTTGAACACACTAGGAAACCCTTTAAGGTCATTTTTCAATGTGCAGGGTAGTTTTATAGTCCAATAAAAATCTGTGAACATCAAAAATAGATGCCATGACCAAATGTTCTCAGCTGGTGTCGTCACTGACGCTTGTTTTCTGGTAATAACAAGTCTGCCTCTGTAACATGTGGTTAAATTTGTGAAACAGTGTGTTTTAAACCAAACCATGATTTTTTTGGGACCTCAATTACCGAGTTTTGGTGCCTAAACTTAATCAAAGGGCAAGTGAAACTAGACTTAAGTCACAAAATAAAACTAAGTGGACATGAACCTGAGTCTCTTGAGTAAACGTCCTGCAACCTAAACCTTGATTATACTCCAGATCGGACAACCAAGGACATGCAGTTATTGCACAACCTATCTATTTCACAGAGGTTTGCTCAGAAGACTCTGCTCCACACATGCACAGTTGGTCATATGTATGTATTCCACACAAACAAACAAACCAACAACAACCGAACACGTGCACTTTGTAGCATAGTTGCTGCGAAGACACAAAGTCTGGGCTGCATATAGAAGTGTCTTGAGGGGTCCATGTGGACTCTTTTGGACTTGAAGAGATGATGAAATTTATGTCATGTGGACCTGAGTGGATCATCATGTACGTGTTGGCGCAGAAAGCATAACCCCAACCTTACGCCTCCTCCCTGTTGAGGGACTTTAAAAGTGGAAAAACTCCTACAGGTCCATAAAAAATTGACATGCCTGGCACTGATGTCAAAGGACACCCTGCAGCTTTAATAAAACTGCAGTATTGGACACCCTGGGTACAAGTTGCCAGCGCGGATTGCCAAACTTGTACTCCTGTGATGGTGCATGATCTCTGAGCCATGAGACATGAAGAAGTCAGTCTCTCCAGTGTTTCATTAGAGAAAACCCCAAATCCACATTTTTGTGCAGCTAAAGTGTTTCTGGGTTTTTGTCTACCTTGTCATTGCCTGCAATAATGGCGTATTTTAGGATTTTTCTCATGAGTGACGAGAAGATGGAGCGTGAGATCGACAGATGGATTGGTGCAGCATCAGGAGTAATGGAGGCGTTGTACCGGATCATCGTGGTGAAGAGGGAGCTGAGATGGAAGGTAAAACTCTCAATGTACCAAACTCAAATGTAATCTATGTTAAAAACCTTCACTTTTGGTCAGGAGCTCAAGGTAAGAATGAGACGGAAGCACCTGAAATGGGTTTCCTCTGTAGGGTGAGAAGCTCAGACATCCAGAAAGAGCTCAGAGTAGAGAAAGGAACAAGCTGAAGTGTTTCAGGCGTCAGATTCGGATGCCTCTTCCGCCTTTTTAAGGTTTTTCAGGCAAATGCACGAAGACCTAGAACTCGCTGGAGGAATCTTGTCTGGAACATGTTGGGATCCCCCAAGAGGAACTAGAAAACATTGCCCTGGTTGCTTGCATGCTGCAATCCTGACCTAAGTCAGGACAAGCGGAAGAAAATGAATTGATGAATGGATGGATGGATGGATGGTCATTGCCTGACTCTTGGCATGTCCTCAGGATGGTGAAGTAGCACCAACGTAGCTTAAGCTTAAGCTTGTATGAACATTTTAGTATCTCTTAACTCTCTCTTTGACACTCAGAAGTAAGATTTTTGGTGGAATGTTCCTTTACCACTTCCCCCCCACATTCCCCGTCTCTTTCTGTTTTGGCTCTTGTCTTTGGTCATTTCTCTCTTCGTCTATCCCAGTTTCCGTGACGTTTCATCCATCACCTGAGCTCATCTTGTCAATGGTTTAATGTCTCCCAGTGATGCTACAGCAGTTAAGTTGTCACACAATACTGACAGTTACAAAAGTAAAGCTTTTAGAGTTGCTGCCAGAGCGCTTTGACTTACAGTGGACAAGCTTATCAACTCTCACCCCCACCTAAACGCTGTCAGGATGCAGCAGCTTGCCAAGAACAAAACACTTTAGACAGAAAGTCCTGTTGTTTTAGAGGAACTGTCTACAGTAAGACTGACCAACAGACAGTTTTACCGGAGCAAGAAAATACCCCAGAGAGGAAAACTCTGAAAGGCTTAGAGTCCCAGAGTCAGCTGGCCGGTGAAATTGTTCTCCGCCGATTAAAGAGCTCGCGCAGCATCTCACCTAAAGCCTCTGAAACAGTATGGAGTCAGTCATTTAAAAACAGTACATCAGTGCTGTGGTGCCGCCGCCGCTGCTGCAGTGCAGTGCGGTTCAATTTTGTTTTTGCCAGCTGAGAGGTCTGAGTAGTGTGCACATTACCTTGAAAGACCGACTCATTCCTCAGGCTGCAGAGCTGTGTGACGTGCAGGGCAACATAACAGCGCAGAGATGGCATTAACACAAGAAATGAACGGTTACAATTTACAGATACGCTTTCTGAAGGCTGGCGGAGGAAAGCACATGGAAGTTTTTCGTCTCTGTAATGTAGCAAAATCTGGGCTACACTGTGCATAATGAGACAGTCAGCTACAGTCTAACATCTCTGATGCCATTAAAATGAAAGAAACACTAGATTGCATTTCTTGGAGAAAATGGTAGTGTGATTGCTGAGAGCCACCTTACAGTTGGAGCAGTTTAAAAGTAGGAGCATGTCTATAGCGGTAAGTCTTGACTAATCTTTGTGTTTTGTGTATAGCGCCCCCTAGTAGCGAAATTGCTCGACACTCGGCACATTTATCCCTAATCTCAGGCTGTTTGTTTTTGCCAATTATGGTTCCAATTGGCTGAAGTTTGCAAGAGATAAAACTGTTTAAATTAATTTAACCGTGGACGAAAAGTTTGTTGGACCAATCCTAGAACAGAAATACCTAATATCTAAAACTAAACATATGGACAAAGTTCTGGATCCTCAAAATATGAAAAGTTTTGTGATGATTTGATGAAATATGTAGGATGTGGGGTCAAAGGTAGTATGTCAGTCGTACTAATTTCAGTTGTTTAAAATTAGCAATATTAAAGAACTGGTGGCACAAAGGACCACTCATGGCATTATTTTTTCTGGAAGTGTTGTTGGGTAGATTGTGGCTCGATTCCAGCAAGATGGAATTATCGGTTAGGTCTGCTATTTCAGTCAGGGTTATTTGCAGCCCTGGGCAGGCGGTTTAATGGGACTGAATCTTAGGCGCCATTTATAATCGTATTTCCCAAAAATCAGGCAACCATACTTTGGCCGAGCTAGTTCCTCTGGCCTGCTGGAATTAGACTGGTATTGAACAAAAAAAGTGTTTTTTCTTTAAAAAAAATAATAATTTTGTGACGTAAATGAACCTGTGTCATTCTCTTCAGCATTATCCACTAAATCCATAAGCAAAACCTTCAGAGTATCTGATTCAGTAGCAAGCTTCAAATGAAACCTTTAAACATAGGCTTGCCTTCAAGCGGTTTTTATTTAGTTGCATGCAATTTACGACAATCAGGAGCATTTTTCTACACCTCACGATTCTCGAGATTTTTTTGCAATCATTCCGAAAATTTATTGGGTCGTGTCTCACCATGTCGTGGTATGGGTTTTACTAGTTTAGGATATGCGACGCAATGGGGAAGCTGTGTATAAAGTTTCAGTGTTTTTTTTTTTGTGATATGAAACTTTTTTTTTTTGAATTGTATAAAATCTGGCGTTGCATCATCTGCACCAAAACTAACAGCAAGCACGGCATTAATAAACTTCAGTCAACCTTTTCCCTATACAGTCAAGCTGTTGCTTTATTTTAGACTTTAGTGAAAGTACAACAAAATAGCCCTAACATTTTACCACTTTATTTTCCACAAAGAAACAACAGCATTAATTTTATTGAATCCAACTGACACGACTGGAGTGGATGAGAAAAATAGTGTTAAATGGGCAAAATAAAATCTGGTGACCGTCTTCTTTTTCTAAAATGCACTTGTGGTAGTAACGCTCGCACTCGCACCTTCGCCACATTTCACAGAATCTCATTTCCAGCCTCTCAATGAGCCGTCATTCACCTGATCACTAGAATCCCTTTTCAGCATCACTGTACATGCAGGTTTTCTTCTCAAATATGGCAGCTTCGGGCGGGCGCAGTCAGACAATTACTTGTGATGTCTGCTGAACAACACCGTCTTTGAAAACGAGCTTCATCTCCAGCTTCGACACGGCTCTCCTCGCGCTCTCCGTTGCCGTGCCGTCTTCTTATTAGAGCGGTTTCAGGAAATTAATTCCACTTTAATTCCCGGGGACTAGACGGCACTTCCGCTATCACAGTTTCCTCGTGTCCAGAGCGTTAGTCCAATTTGCCATCATTTCAAAGCAACACAAATATGTAAACAGCTTGTAAAATATGCACACACGCAACAACAAAAAAGAAAAAAAATCCAAAGCATTTGTTTCCACAGTGCAGTGTTTCTCTTTTCCATCTCCTCTGCAGTGCAAAAAATGAAAATACGAGGAAAAAAAAAAACATCAAATAATAAATAGACTTCCTCTTTTATATATTTCTGTGTTTATGTATATACATATATATATATATAGAATGATAAACGGTGGGTCTCTACATGAGCACACAGCTCTTGGCCCGGTCCTTCCTCATGGCTGGGGCCTGGTCCATTTGCTCAGTCCGACCCGGCAGAGGCGGCAGGGGGAGCTGCGACACTCGCTTCAGGCCTCTGCGGCTGCTGCTTCGCTTGAGCTGCGGCTTGTGCGGCCGCCGGACCGACGCCAAGGTGGTGATGTGGAACACGTCCCGGACGCTGTTCTCGGAAACCTTGGAGGTGCACTCGACGTAGGCCACCGCCCCCATCTGCCGGGCTATCGTGCTGCCCTGCAACGCAAGTGAGAGGCGGTTAAGAAAGTCAACTCTGGAGCAACAACAAGCTGCAAAAGGAAGAAGGTGCATTTTAGGCACAGAGCCACAAATCTCATCAACTATTAGATGTCATCTTGTGTAATTTTTCTCCACAAAGCACATTTTTTTCCCCTCTCCTTTCAGTGATTTTCAATTTTTGTAGACACCGTGACACATCAGTACCATCTTTTCTATCCTTCACGCAGGCTTTTAGAGGCTGCGCTAGACATGATTTTCCTTTTGTGTCAACAGGCTGTTTGAAAAGGAAATTCTCTGTACCTTGGCATGAGCAAGCACTATATCTCAACAGCAAAAAAAAAAAACTAAGTGTTCCCGAACACAAGCAGCAGTTTCTGAGACAGAGATGTTGATCTAAACTGAATGTCAATGATCTAAACATGTCTAGAGACAAATGAAGCCCCTCCATCTGAGCCATGAATAATGTAGATGCTGACTCCTCAGTCTGTAGTTAAAAAAAAGAAAAGAATAAAATAGAGGGATCAGAACAGCGCAGACCCACTGGGCCACTGTTGACTCGGTCTGTGCAGCTATTTAGAGAGAAGAGACTGAACCCGAACAGAACTCCTCCAGCACTCGAGCTCACCCCTGAGTAATGTTACAATATACCCAGTTAATTGAGACCGTAAATTGTTTGCTTGAGATCAAATCAGAGACAAATTTAATTTTAAAATCCCTCGGCCCCTCTCTTCGCTACAGTACAGTGCAGCCTCATCTCTTGTTTCATGATTACACTGTAACCCTCTCAGTCCCAAAGACTTTCTGTGCATTCTTTTTTAGCTTCGGTCACATTTTTACTCACTGTGGGCTCATTTTTCGCTGCAACATAAAGACCTGCACCTCTATGGAAACAGAACAACCATGACTAGAAGGAAAGAGAACTCAGGAATCTCTTTTCTGCAGCATGAGACAGGTATAATGCCATAAAGTTGCATTTCCTTGATTATTTATTTTACAGATATTGAAAAAACCTGGAATAAACACGTACAACATTTTGCCAAGTTTGCGCAGGTGTTGCCAGTGCTGGAAAAAAATGGTGAGTCTACCTACTATAAATATTTCACTACTTACAGTTGGTTCCCATACTTGTCTCCTGTCTGCTCTGTGTAAACACAGCCTGCAGTTCAGTCCAGTTCAGTCTAAAAGTTACTGAATGTTTGTCACATGACTGCTGGTTGTGGACGAACAGCTTTTTGGTTGTGCAAAATCTTTAGTTTAGTCTAGTTGAAATCGTTCAAGGAGCCCTACAATGTTGGAAATCTCTCTGTTTTGTACTAGGGATGTCCTAATCAAGTCCCAAGTCATTTAATATTAGGTTTCTCGTGATACTGAGTCCTGATCAGATACTAGTAACATACACTTTAAGTACATTAAAGTTCTTAGAACCAACCCAGTGTATATGCTTAACAATGAAATAGCTGCATTTCTGTATCCAAGCTGTTTCTTAATGTTTTGTAGATGTTAAGGAACTTTGTTGTAAAGCTCTGGTAGGACAATGTAGTGTTAGAGGGTAGGGTGTATTGTGGCTCCTGCATCCTTTACATGCATGCCAGAAAACATACTGTAGATTGGCTGTAGTACCTGGTTGTTCCACCAGGTGGAGCCTCTTACTTTTTATTACTTTAGAGACCAGAGGTGTTCATTCAGACTATAGGCAGCTCATGTCGGCAAGCAGAAACATTGTTCGAGTTTAACTAGCGATGGGCAGCATGACAAAGATTTCTGTCATGCTTAATGACCTCCGACCTGAGTTAATATATTTTGTGCAAAACTCAGGATATCCCTGGTTTTTACAGCGTCTGGCTCAGATAAATGGTATCATTTTGCACATTCTTACAATATAACATGACTTTTCATCCCACTGAGGGTTAAACCTACATCCACACAAGATTCAATACATGTAAAGGTTGTAACGATGAGACAGGACTACATTTCTCATGACCCTCCAATGGCACGCTGTCCGACACAGAAAGAGCTTTTCATCCCTCCGGTGGACATGGTTTGATTTTTATCTCGGCTGTGCACTGAGGCGCATATAAGAAGCAATGAAGCCCTCATTAGGTGGAACAGCAGATTTAGATTCAGGGGGAGGGTGCCGAGGTAGAGATTGTCGTGACAGGCGGAAAAGCTCGATCGAATCTCGGGAAGATTAGTGCGGAAATGTCTGGAGTTCACCCAGTGGTCACTCTCGCTGACGACTCCTCAGCTCTGTTGGAATTCAATTTAAGATCAACAACAGGATAACAACACTGGCTATTGGATTAGAGCACCGAAATGTTTATTGTGCACAGCTTTGGCATCTGCTGTGTGACACACATTTCCTGGGCATATTAGAGAGACAAACAGTAGCTGCCTGGAACCTAAATAGAGACTGAGAAAGAGGCAAACAGTAACTTAATGTAGTCCTGGCTATAAACAGTCCCCAGCTATTTTACATTAGCTCTGTGCTTTGTCACTCCATCTTTTGTTTATGTGTCTTATTTACATGAACTGTCTGCTTTTTCTGATTTTTTGGAAGCAGTGTGCTTTTAGCCTCCGGCGGGCTCTCAGACAGTAGCGCGAGGGAAAAAAAAAGGCTCCTTTGTTTTGGGGGCTTTTGTGCGGCGGTGAAAAAGCCCCCTTTTTTTTTTTTTTTTTTGTATGTCCAACACAGGAGAGCACAAAATGAACACGCTGAAAGCTGATTAAAATTCACAGATTTACAGAACAGTTTATCATCCCCTCCCTCTTCTCCCCATCCTCTTGGCTTAGAGGTCACGGCGGCATGCGATAAAAGGGCTCGCTCGTTTATCAATGTCCATTTTCTATTCATCCTGCATTTTGAAAATCCCTAAATCTGCATGAATATTTCATTTCAGGGGAGGAAAAAAAACAGAAAAGTGTCCCTAGACGTAAACCCCGCTAACCGCTTGTGCTTCTTCTGCAGCCCTTGCCGTAAGCAACCTCACATCGCTTGTCAGCAAAATTTTGGTGAAAACGCCGACCCCAGCAACACGTCCCCGAGGGGTTTTACAGCTCTGATACAGTGGTCATGTGCTCACACTCCCCTTCCTGTGGGAAAAACTCACCACAGAGGTAACGCCACTGCTGATCCAAGATGGAAAAAAAATTGCACATTACAGCCAGATTGCTTTCCACATATTTTTTTTTTTTTCTGCTGTTGTTTTCAAATCTGCCTTTCGACCCAACCCGAGCTCCCAGGGAACGTTCCCACAACACTGGCTAACATCACCTACAATCATTTATCAAGGAAAATGTTTTAAACAAATGTTTTAAGAGCATTTTCAGTTCCAATAATGTTCCTATGAAGTGTAATATAATGTTTTATTATCAACTTTCAGAGGAGGTTCTCAGGAATACAGATGAAGTTCCATGATAACAAAGGAAGAACGTTCTCAAACTAACATTTAAGCTACGTTATCAAAGCCTCAGATGATTTTCACAACGTTAATGTGACATATTATTAAAGGTGGAACATTCTGCCTGCAATGTTCTGAAAATGTTTTGAGGTAGTTATTGAGGAACACATTACAGAACTTTCTTTGTATAAAACATTCTCACAGTGTTCCACGATAACAAAGAAAGAACTTTCTCAAACCAACATTTAAGAAATGTTATCGAGGCCTCAGATGACAGAACATTTTATAACATTCCTGTAATGCGATATGTCAAAGGTGGAACATTTTGTCTTGTTGAGAGAAAACATCGTAGGAAGTTCCTCTATAAATGATTTCCACCGTTACAAAAACGTTCTCAGTGCAACACAAAAATGTTTTCAAGATCTTATCAAAACCTCAGACGCTCTTTATAAGATGTTCCTGCAAAGGTGGAATATTCTGCTTGCAATGTTCTGAAGATCTTTTGGAGACATACAGAGATTAAATCTATAAAACGTTACTATAAGGTTCCACAGCATACCATGATAACAAAGGAAGAACGTTCTCAGTGCAACGTTACGTTTGGGCGTAACGGTCTAATAATGTCATCCCTAAACACTATAGAACATCTTTAGTTATCCCACCTTGAAGAGGACATTTTGGGGAAGTAAAACAGAACTTCATCGTAAAAACATTGGCAGAACTTCCTCTGAATGTTGCTGGTCACCTTCTCTGTCATCATTTATTCCTCCTCAGCCACCCGTCCTGCTCTGGTTCTCACCTGTTCGTGGGTGACGGGGATGAGGCGCTGCTTGGACAGCTCTCTCAGGGTGTTGACGTCCGTCCTCATGTCCAGCTTGCAGCCCACCAGAACCACCTTGGCGTTGGGACAGAACTCCTGCGTCTCTCCCTGCCACTGTGCAAAACAGAAATGCCGAAACACATCAGCGATTATTCCAAACCTGGGAAGCTGAGCTTTCGTATCGACCGGTGAGCTGCTGAGGTGCGGCGATGACCTTTAACCTCTGGACACCTGAACTCAGAGGAGATTAATGCTCTCTTGAGAAAACACATTTGCTCAGCTGAGAAAACTCAAAACTACTTCTTTATATGTATTTTTACAGCTTTGGCTCCACTGATACCAGCACTCCAGAGATTAAAAGAGCAAATGGGGACATATTCACCACATTTTGGCGTATAAAGCCAAATCCACGCTTCAATAAACAAAACTAAACAGCATTTTAATAATATATATGAATTGTTTAGTCAAGCGAGAATGGAGGAAGATTTCCTGTTTCTGACGCTGAAAAATTGGTCCGAAACTTTATTCGTTTTTTTTATTCACAAATGCATAATTGTCTCACTGTTTTTTTTTTTTAATGTTCACGTTTGAGCCCAATATTTTATTTCAGTATCAACATTGCAAAAGCACGATGTGAAATATGACTAATCAACTCAAGCACATCATGCTACAACTATTTTGCAGCTTGATAGAAAAAGAAGCTTCACATGGTTCTCATTTTCCATGACTAATGTACAAGAGAATTCAGATAGAACATCAACTTAAGAGGTCTTCTGAGTTTCTTCAACCTTATTTAGAGTTTGTTGACGTGCAGGATTCACGTGTGCACAGCAAAGTGAGCGTAGAACAGGAGAGAAACACTGAAAAGGAAGATTTGGTTGCAAAAGGCCAGTTGCACGAAAAAAAAAAACTGCAGCAACTGCTGATCAAAAATAGCAACTCAGCAGCGTCTTGCAAATGTTGTTAGTACATGAGGTAGCACAAGTAAACAGAGCTACAAAGCTCTGTATGATGAGCGCAAATGCAGATCTGAATGCAACACAAAGCGAAAAACTTTTATGGATGCCTTTACTTGTGTTTTGCTGGATTTGTTCAGCTTCACTTTCTATGCAGACGCGTAGAATTCTGGTGAATTTTTATATCACAGAAGAAAAAAAATCCCCAACATCATTTGTTTTCAATATTGCGCACTCATAATGAACGTTTGGCTTGTTGCTTCAGTATTATAGCTTAACAAAAATGACTCAATATTTTAATGTACTTGTTTTTAGAATTTACAATTAGCACCCTTGAGAGTCAGTAATGCAGTTCTGCATTATGTAACCTGTGCAACAGCCTAAGGCCAATGTGTTGTTCTTGTTGACGAAGGCTAGTAGCCTTAAAACGCCGGTGGAGGCTAACAAATGACTATGAATGACTAAACAAACAAATGACAGTAAAGAACATTATTAGAACAATGTTAGACGATATCTTGTCCATAGCATTTATTTAATGCCTAAGATGTAACATATGACAACTGCAACTAATGGTTATTTTCATTATCGATTCATTTATTGATTAGTTTGTTGTTTGGTCTATGGTGAAAAATATCGATCAGTGTTACTTGTTTTGTCGAAAAACCAAATATATTCAATTAAGCGATTCAGACATTTAGGAAATATGAACATTTAAGTGCCAGAATCAGGATTTTGACTTGTTTGCTAAAAAGATTTACTCAAACCGGATTAATTTAATAGTTAACAACTGATTGCTTAAGACTTGCAGCTCTAAAACATAATGTGCCTGGCTGTAGACTCCCCCCCAGCACTAATGGTACAGTCCAACCACAAACACAAAAGACAGGCTTGGAACATTAATCTTGTATTACTTTTTATTTTTGTTCACATTTATGAAGCAACAAGCCAAACACGCATTAAAAATCAAACTGAGAGACAATTATATGTTTGTGAAGTGACAAAAAAAAAGGGTAATTTTATCTTTTTGTTGATGGAAATTGAACAAAGAACTGCAAATCATTACACAGGCTTGCGTTTTACCTTTGTGAATTCAATATCTGGGGTTTTTAAACAAGCAATCTAAAGACTTCACCTTGATAAATGCATGTGGCATTTTCAAAACTAAACAGTAAATCAATTCATCAAAAGCATGTAAGATAGAGAAGTCATTAAAATACAGAGGCAACACTATGAAACTTTGCATAAACTCATCTATGCAGAGGAACAGCAGGGTTGCCAGTAACAATTATTGTCATTGTGGATATATTTGATAATTATTCCCTCAATTAATCAAATAATTGTTTGGTCGATACATCACTGTACTCAACAAGAATCAAGGATATTGAATTTACTGTCACACAAGACGAAGAAAGAAAAGCTGAAAAATGCCACAGCTGCTACAAGAAACGTTTGGTATTTTGTTCTTGAAAAATGACTTAAAAGATTAATTGATCGTCGTATTAGCTGCTGATTAGCTTGGATTAATCTGCTAATTTTTCCACCTCAGGGCGACGGCGTGCAGACACTTCTTATTTCTCCGTGCTGCGCTTCGAGGGCTGCAGAGCTACGTGGAAATGTGTCAGCTTCATTCACGGCGGCTTGGTTCAGGTTTCTGCAGTACCTGGAGTGTGTTATTCTTTCCTCCGTCGACAAATCTATTTCAGGTTCTGCGCAGAAAAGGTTGAGCGGTGTTCCTCCTAAAGTCACCCTGAGATTAAATGTCACTTCTGAAACTCAGCTGAACCAACACACAAACGCAGCCCCGAAATGTTCCGCATGCCGTGTGCAGAACGTCAGCGCCTCCGTTCATCCTTCACGCCTAAAATCCACCTCTGACCTTCCCCTAACACCCAATCAAAAGCTTTGATTGTTTACCCCCCCTCTCGTCCCCCAGCTGTCATCTCGTAACCTCGCCGACCTCCTCTTTTCGTGGAGGTCAAGAGTCTAATTTGGGATGGTGGCTGTGCAACAGGTTTTCCATGTGCCCCCGAGTTTCAGGGATTACCAGGATGACAACCGGGGGTCAGGGGTCAAGGCGGCCCCCTGCAGGGTGATGCATGGGAAAGGCTAAAGCGAGATGGCAGCCATGCGTCCCCCCCCCCTCTGTTGACAGAAGCTACCGAGGCTCCGCGGGTTAAAAAAATGGTGTCTCGGGTTGTGTCTACAAAGTCTGCGAGGGCATTTTAGCAGCTCCCCTCAGACCACTAAACACGTCAACAGGGAGCCGTGGGAACCGCCTGCAGTTCAAAGGCACATTTACACACATGGGTTCAAGATGAGAAACCACTAAAAGGCACAAGGGTGCTTTACATGACACGCACCAACCCATTATATACACGCCATAGGTATTTAACAATATGTGGGCATGCACTGTAAATCATTTCAAGCCTATTCAGCTTCTACGTTCCTGCTGCCTTAAACATGTGACTGAACTGAACCTCTGTGGCTGTGAAAGTCAAATTAAGTTAAATCCTATTTTCTCTGTGATTAGACGGAAATTGCAGAAAACTTTCCAACATTAAGACGGTTAACTGAATGCAGAACATTATCTGTTTGGACATGACAGTAAATTGACTGCATTTTAAAAATTAAACAATATCAAGAAGAGAGTATTTTACAAGTTTGCAAGACGTCATTCCAAAATCGATGAGACCCGGTAAGAACTGTACTGTCTTGTCAGTCAAAAAAGTTAAGATTATCAAGTTGAACCAACTACTCACATAGACAGGGTTTACAGACTTGGTTTATATTTTCGTACTTTTAAGTCTTCAATTAATTTTGAGAACCATCAGTTTAGGCTGTTAAAGTGAGTTTTTTAAAAACCAGATTCATTAGAAATATAATCTGTAAGGCTGCTCCTGGTTACAGTGCGATAAATTCTAGGTTTACAGGTGCAAAGACTAGATTTAGAGCTAAGCTTTGTCATATTTAGAATTTGTAGATTATTACTAAATGAAACTACCATAACTTATTTTAGCACTTAGCAAGTTTCCACAATGTCTGCTTTCTAAAACTACCAAACATAAGAGTCTACTAGAGTTTGGTGGATTCTGGGAAATCTGCTTATGTGTTTCTTATTAACTTAATTCTGTGAGTTGAGTGACCTTTAAACTATTCATTCATTCAGCGGCTCATTTTAAGTCAAAATGCGACACATTGTAAGAGCTCATGTTATGTTTTAATTGGTCTGACAATAAAAAACAGACATTTTTATCAAGGAAATGAGCAAAACTAATATATTTCCAATAAGTTAACTAAAAAAAGATGACTTGACTTGACTGGCTGAATCGATGTTTTACAGTGCACTGGCTGTAAAAACACATCCTAGACCACATTCAACAGCTCCACCCGCTCAGCACACCCAACTCCACTATAACTTCTCAACCACTAGATACCTTGCAAACGTTAACTGCCACCATCTGGTCAAGCATTCTGCATTAAACTCAGATAGTAAACTTTAAAAGGCCTCCGCAGCGGCTCCTGCAACACGTCGGCTGGTGTGGTTAATTTGCGTATCTTATATTCCTCTTGAACCCACCCGGCTGAAAAAGCCTCGCCTCTCATTCTCGGCCCTGACCTTCCATTCCTCGCAGGGACGAGGGTCAAGCATCCGTGGACATTTTGATGAGATAAAGGAATCTGAGGGCTTTAACCTCGGTGCTGATTTGCTCTATTGTTGAGCCATGAAAAGCTGCTGGCACAGAAATCTGAGTCGATACAAGATGCTGAGCGGGAGAAAACTGAATTGTTTTCCGCTTCGTTCTTCATGCAGGATCAGAGCCGATATTAAAGGGTTGAGAAGGAGGAGGAGATGAAATACAAAATATATATATATAAAAAGAAAGCACTGACCTTCTTTATGACACTGTCCAAAGTCTCTGGGCGGCTGATGTCGAAACAGATGAGAACCGCATCTGAATCCGGATACGCCAGCGGCCTCACGTTGTCGTAATAAGAAGAACCTGTGGACACACAATAGCATATGGCATAAGGTCACCATGTCTTCTGAGGAACTCCTGTGTGTTTTTAACCTGATTTAACCCCATGAGGGTGCTCATCCCGACCATATGGCTCGCCCTGTCAGCTAGAAACACTCTGGAAGGTGATCTAAAGGTCATTATTACACTGGTAGCCCATTAAAGCAGCCACTGTGACACGCTGCAGCTTGAACGCTCTCTGCACATGCAAATGATCCCAACAGTTCTGTGCAAATATTTGCGTATCTTTCTCTCCTGGGCTTCCGCACAGATGCGTCCTCCCTTTTTATCACAGGGGAACATCGAGTGGTAACTCGCAGGAGCAACACATGCACTCAAAAGTGAATTATAGTGGACCGGAGGACTTGTGCACGCAATCCATAATCATCCCGATACGACAGCGAATGCCAGCACAAAGGCCAAACTGAAAGGTTGAACCCCTTAATTCTCTCGTCTCATCCCTCTTTCTGTCTGCCTTTGCAAATGGCCCTTGTTTTAAAATCTCTCATTTTCTTTCGAGATCCGCTCGCACGCCTTCTCCTCGATCTTCGTTTTTTTTATTTTGGTACCTTGATCAAATTTGAAGGCAGAGTGGAGCCTCTGTACTCACACGGCTCCTGCTTTCTTACAGCTCTCATTAGGAGGCTTGTAAAAATATCTGGGCTCTCGGGGAAATGTGGCTGCGACCGCCGGCTCCCTCCTGGTATTCACCGCATTTTACAGAAACGTGCAGAAATCAGCCAATCAAATCACATATTGTAAACAGATGATGCACACTTTGACATAATAAACATCTCTGATATCGTGTGTAATCCCTTGAGGTCACGCAACCTGATTATGATTAATAATTATAGATAACGGCAGATTATTCGAGGTATCCGTGCTTCACACCAGACCTGACACAATAAAGTGCCTGTTAAAGGGCTGCATGCCGTTGTCTGGTGGGGTAAATGGAGTCTGCACAATGGCACTACAGCCTGCTTTAGCATCACTATGTTCGCTTTGTTAATGATGGAATGAAACCATGACAATAGCTGCACGCGGCCCGTAACCCCTCAGCATTCAGCAAACCGTCCTATGGTGACCTGCTGCCTCCCCACTGAGAACAATGCAACAGGCTGCACAGTGAAGAACGCTGCTGTTTGTGCCTCCGAGCGACAGGAACACTTCTGTTTACGTTTCTCGCCAAAATGCACTTTGCCATCAAGTGCAACCAAATATGTTTAAAAAAATGTACTTTGGATTTAGATATCTTTACTTTTATTGCTTTCATGCCGCTGTTTATACACCTTACTGCCCACTGTGCAGCCTACACTGTAAAAAAACAAATGTTTGAGTTTTTTACCAGTATTTCTTTTAACAGCTATTTACTGTAATTTCACAGATTTTCTGTTTTGTTAAATTACAGTTAATAACAAGTAAAATCACAGAAAAAAAGTATTAATTTACATGTTAACCCAAAAAACACACATCATTCATTCTTTGAAAGTTAAGTTACACTATTGTTTAATGTATTTAAATCAGCAAACACATAATTATTCTACAGATTCACCATTTACCATTAATAAAAGAATAAGTATGTATAGTAAAGATTTTTTTAAGGTAAACAGTTGTCTTTTTTTTATGGGTTTTCCCTGTTTTGTTAAATGTTGATTCCAAAAAAAAAAAAAAAAAGTCTCTAGTGTCCACATCAAAAATCTGTATTTCAACCATCATTCATTCTGTTTCATTCTGTTACAATGAGTGATCATAAAATAACACTATTATTACCAAGCAGTGTCCTGTCAAACTCCCATAACTGTTCAAGAAGTCTTCGAGGAACATGACAAATAGCCACAAGTGTTGACCCAGCCTCCAAACTCCCAAGATCCCAATCTGAACAAGCATCCATGGAACAAGCCTGATCTATGGAGGACCCACAACAAACCCATACGACAACTTCCAAGCAATCTTGTTTGCGATTATAACAGTTAAAGCCAGAGAAGTCCAATGACCACTTTTTCATGTGTTGATAAAGCCATTTTTACCTACAGGTACTCAAAGTATGTCACAAAGTCTGCTTGTTTTCTACTCAGAAGCCTTGGTCAGAATCCATTAACCGCTACAGAAGTCTCTGTCATGGTAGCCCGTTGCTAGCTAAACTCTCACAACGCTCTCTGCCACATCCATCCACAGCAATAAAACTGAAATAACAAACACAAAACTACTTATTTAACAATTTGGATTTGAACATTACACATTCCCATAATTCGCTGCAATTCAGCAGGTTGCTCCACCTGGTGGCACAAACAGACACTACAGCTAAACTACAAAACATTTTCTAACTTCGTATACTTTTATTTGGTTGTATTATTAACGGTAATGTGTCCATGCCCCGACTTCTCAGAGCTGTTTTGGTGGAAGGAGGGGGAACTACTCAATATTCAGCAGGTGGTTTTTAAGGTTTTGGGCATCTGGATGTAAAATACGACATTTAAACAGCACACAATCAAATTATTGATGCCCTCCAGCAGCAAATCCACTAATCGGTGCCTTTAAACTTTGCAAAACCCTTGAGGAAGTTGTGCAAAATCTTGAATAGAGACACTTTTGAAACATCTTGTTTTGCCACCTTTAAGAGATAAATGCAATAGTCATTTTTGCCCACACCTTACAGGACGTTATCAGGAATTCATAGCCCCCTCTTCATCTTATTAATGCAAGATTGCTACTGTTCTGTACTGCTGAGAGAGCAGGACGAACACACTCACAACCACACTCCCAAAAAAAAAAAAAAAAAGCCCAATCACACGGATGCCAAGTCCGACAGTCAGCAAAGCTCACATTGTACGACAGCGAGCTCTGATTGGTAGCGGTCACACATGAGGTGCTGTAGCTGCTGAAGTCGGTCTTTAGTATGTATCACAGAGCAGCAGACCTGAGCTAAGGTTAGAGCCGGAGAAGAAAAGAGACGGAGCATGTGGGAGTGAGGACAAAAAAAAAAAAAAAAAAGATTTAATGACTTTGACGGCAGGGCGAGGGCAAGGTGCAGGAGAGGAGCAACCAGGGAATTAGAGATGAAGGTGGGGAAGATGTCAGATGAAGGAAAGTTGAGACAATGGCGCTTGTTTGACTTAAGATGTAATTAGGAGCCGGAATGAGGCCGCTGGGATCAATTTGTCAATCCCAGAGACCGAGATGATTGGCAGGTCACGGTCACGGCGAGGCCTCGTCACAGCACTGCAAATTCAGAGCTCTTCCGCCCTGAGCGACAGGGAAGCTACCTCAGCACTTCTGCAAAGTCAGAAAAAAAGTCCTCTGAGGGAAGAGGAGAGCAAACACGTTTTTTTCTTTTTTTTTTAAAAGAGTGCTGTGGTTAAAACAAGCCGAGCAGGCACAAATAAAAGCCAATCACCATAACAATCAAGAGGAGAAGAAAGTGGAGGGGAGAGCTGCTGTTTTCTCCTGCATGGAGACACGAGCGGAGATAAAAAAAAAAGGAGGATGTAGCTGCGGAGCGGAGGGGAGGCCTGGTGTTTGGGCAGGTAATGAAAGCACCGGACTCGGCAGGACAGATCAAATAAAGAGGTATGAGAGCTCTGGGTTAGCTATTGGTTGAGCTGGCCTGTGCCCATTCACTGCGAGGTGGAACAAAAGGTCAATTGAATTTCAGACAGCGGCGGGAGGAGATGGATGGAGCGGGAGGGCGAGGGGAGGGGAGGCGCCGCCTGGCAGGAACCGCTAAAAACCATCACGCCTGGCAAGGAGCGAGACCCGGCCACGCCGTGCCAAGGACGGGCATAAAACACCCCTCACACCACAAAAAAAAAAAAACTCCTCCTCCAGCATTAGCATTAGCCTGATTTAGCACCGGCGATCCCTCATCGTGGATTTCTGTCTTTTATTTCCACGGGGCTAATTAACGCTAAGCCACACTCGCGGCACCACGTAGGAGGCTCCGCCGAGCAGAGGTGACAGAGGTGGGAGGAAAGCGCTCCTCGCCAGCCGTCAGTCGGGCTTCATCAAAGGCCAGAAATATCCCAGAGGATGTTGAGGCGGACAGGAACTTAGTGGAGCGCTAATGTACAGTAATAAGGCTTGAGGGTTTTGTGGTATGACTTCATTTATGCCTCCTGTCCCCCGACGCATCGATTCGCCCGGAGGGACAAGTCCGTCTGACAGCTCTCTATCTGCTCATTCACTGAGAACCTCATTTCACCAAGACGGGCGACGGAATACACTCGAAAACAACAACAACACAAATGGTTGATTGAGACGATTCCGACTAACAAAGCCCTCCAGTTTTTCATTAATCTGTAGCATCACAGCAGGAACGTTCTCCGTTGCATCCTCATCTCAGACGCAGCTAAAAACCATTATGAGTGAGGGGTGAAGGAATAGTCTTCGCCTCGAGGCTCTCTGATGTATTCATGCACATATGGCAGGGAGTCAACGGCAACTAACAGCCTCATTAGGCCATATAGACGCTCAGAAAAACAACCACAAAGGAAGGGGCGACAAAAACGCCGTCTGAAATGTCACCAAATCACCAAAATTAACACAAAGCCCTCGTCCCTGCGTCTTTTCTCTCCTCCTGCAGCTGTTTTCCCCACTCTTGAAATCCAACCTTAAAAAGTGAAAACATTTCAAGTCGGGGCCGCCGGAGTATCGTAGCAACCTGGAGTGATGCAAAATGGCTTCATTGTGGAGGCCCTGAATGGAAAGCAGAGGAAGAAGAGAGCGACAGGATCGAGTCAAAAGAAAGAAGTCGGCGGCTGGTTGAACAGACTTTTCACCGCTCAGATTCCAAGTGTTACGACTTCTCAATTGGGTTTCGGCACAAACAGAGATAAACACAGAACGCTGCCAAGATCCTCTTCGACGGGGAGGTGGAGCTGCTTTGACCCGCCGCCGCGCTCCTACTGTACGAGACGGCGAGCGTTTCATTACGTGGATGTGAGAACCTTTCTTTTACTGTACAATCCTGCATCAAGAAAACCAATATAGCCTCCCGCATATGGAGCCGCTGACCTTATTCCCAACGCACAAATTGTCGGCTCACACTCCGGGTGGAAGAAATCTACTTGCTTGCTAGATTGGCATTGAAGCAGAGCTCCACATATATTGCAAGTGGGAGGAATTTTTTTTTTAAAACTCATAATATCAGCTGGTTGTCAGTGCTGAGGAGGAACATGCAGCGAATTTGCATGTTTTAGCCCTTAAACCATCTTTACGCTACATTTTTGTCGATGACTCCCCAGTGGAAGCCGTTTTAGGTAATATTTCCTTTCTGTTTTATGCAGCCGCTGGTTTTCAATTTCTTTTCATATGGTAGTTAGCATCGCCTTCATGGTGAACATTGAAGTCTTTATTAACCCTCTGGATCCCCATCAGCTTCTAGGTGTTTTTTTTATTTGCTCCCGTTACATTTTTACTCACCGTGGGCTCATTTTTCATGGAATGGAAACAGAACTACAAAAATGTCTTCTGTGCAGTATAATTATTGCAAATCATCATCATCACTTACTACTTGCATGTTTAATTTGTTGTCATACTTGTTTCCTCTCTGCTCTGTGTAAACACAGCCTGCAGTTCAGCCGAATAACCACGTTTTTAATCAGTCACAGCTTAGTAACTCATGGTTTCAGTGCATTTTTAGCTTTTTTTTTTTATAGAATCTGGTTTGAACAAGTCATTTATTGTTGGTATTTTTTTTTTATTTTTTTTTTTAATGAGTCATTTAGATTTGGTTCGTATTCCCTGCATGTCTCCCATGATTAGTTCAGGGTCCATTGAAAAGCTGAAAACTACGATTCTGTGTCATTTGGGGGATTTTTCTTTAAGGATTACACGCTCTTTTCAAATCTGCTGGTGGGTTTTGGGGTTCAGAGGATTAAGCCAGTGTTACACTTTCAACGGATGATAGTGCAGTTTAAACAAACAGTTCAGCATTTTGGCAAATATGCTTCTGTGCTTTCTTGCCAAAAAAAAATGATGTTTACATTCCTGAGCTAGTCTTTCTACATCACGGAGAGGACTAGAGTCTGAGCGATGTAAATTTTGTCATCAGAAGACGCACAAAAGCTCTGCGTGGACGTGGACGTAGACTTGATTTACAGTGTGCATGAGAAAAAAACGATGATGCATCGTCATAGCAGACTAGAAAGTAGAACAGTAAGGTCAACTATAATATAACCGGGCACTTATCCATCAATCAGGGAGGCATCTAACAGTTTCCAAATTCATTCTGCGGCCACCAAAGTCACAAGATCTATTTCCAGTGACAAGAACGAGGAGTTCTGCAACAGATGGTCTGACCTCCGCAGAGTCCTCCTCGTGGGACACGAGCGGTTACGACACTGTTTTATAATCATTCTGCATTTTAAATCTATTGAATATTGAAGTAGTATTACAATATGTGGCAGAAAAATCACAACTAGATACAATACACAGAAAAACTATGATAACGTCAACCTAAACATGAAGAACTTTGAATGAACTGTGCACAACTGCAGAAGAATGAAAGGTGGTTGAAGTCAATACTGTTTTTTTCTGCAGTTTGTAAAAAGTTAACCGATAAATTAAAGCAGAATATACAAAAGTCTTCTGACTCCTACAACTTTTCCGCAGTACTCTCTTTGTTTCTTTTGCTTAATTCAAACAACAACGTGTGAAAATCACACACACATGCTGGACCGCTCCGTCTCCAGGTGCAGTCATCTCTGCTTGGTTGCCTGGAAACCTCACTTTGATAAAAACTTTCTAACAAGTTAGAGACGCTGAAAAATAAAAAAAGGGAAAGATGTTGCGGTGCAGCATCCATCAACTGATAATAATGAGATTAGCTTTTTGACTTCTGCAGATTAATATGGATTTTGGGGGAGTTCTCCTCAAAATGTGACACTATGATTCTTCTGAAGGGCCATATTTTTTAAATTCATTATTAGAAATTTGTCACAGAAAGTTATTTGTGCTGGTGTACGGGCGAGCTATGAATCTGTGGTCTATAAATTTTAAAATATCGAAACCGGAGAGGTAATTTAGCAACGCTCAGATTGCAGCACAACATGAAATCCCGGTCAGTTTTCGTGTAATATGTTAAAGAGGCTTTGATATACACTCCACACTCCATCTGCTGCAGCTTTGTATAAGGAGCTTGAGGCAATAAGTGAAAAAATAAACCCAACCCGGTGAAATCGGACGTTAATAAGCCTGTGATGAGGCCTGAGCTCCGCACCTCCAGTTTCTATCTTGGCGTCGCCTTCGCATGTAGCCCGAACACGCATGCACGTACACAAAGCTGATGGGTAATAGAGATGGCTCTGTCAAGCTTTCAGGAGCATTAGCAGCGAGCCAGGACAGCGGAGGTGACTGTGGGTTAAATGGCCATTAACCTTCCATGTCTGCAGCCTTCACACAGGAGATACTGATCAAAGCCCTGCACTCACTCTGCCTCTGGAGGAAGCCTTTGAAGGGCGTCGAGCACCTTCTCTGTTGCCGAGGAGTCCACGCCCGTCTCGGACTTCGTCGTTTACTCACATGTTGATCATGTGCTCATTTACCGCTTAGATATTCGGTCATTTTCACAAACTGCAGGCTCGTGCTTCGTCACTGTAAAAGCCATTCTCAGCCTAATGCGATCTCGACATCACCGCTCTTTCGGAAAACAGTGTCTCTTTGTTAATCGCAGCATCGCGTGTTTGTGTTGTATCGGCATGTACCAGAGGTCAGAGAGGGGTTATGAGAAGTTCTCTTTGATGTTTTTCTCTCTCTCGCTCAGCACAACACTCAGGAGTCCTAAAATGTTAAATTGTTTTGACACAGAAGGAATCATGACTAGAACATGGGTCTGGTATCAAATGTAAAAAAAGACAAGATGTTTCATTTGCTCCTTGACCCTTGAAAGCTTACCCAGAAAGTACTTTTTAAAGTTTCCTCCAGTGAATTACCAGAAAACAGGAATCACATTCAGGGTACCGATGCTTGTTCCTATTAGTCTACATGACAGACATTAAACTGCTGCTGTTGAGGCTATAATATATCCCATAATACTGATGCTCAAAGTTCATTACAGTAGATAAAACATCATGCCAAAGAAAACTGAAGTTTTGTCTTTAGATTCAGACACGTGGAGTGGATGTAAAACTGATTTAGTTGCAGTTTTTAACAGAACTTTCATGTGTTTTTCATTTCACGTGTATCTGCTGTACTGATGAAACTATGAGGCTCAAATGATGGAGAAGTAACACAAATTAAAAAGCAAAACATTTTGATACATCCCATGTACTTCAAAAGCCTCTGACAATGTTCACACTACAAAGGTCAAATTTTACATGAATTTATTAAAAATACTAAAGTTTACATTAAAAATCAGCTGATTCTGAGGAGGTCAGCTGGAAATTCCTTTCAGATTTGGTTGATTTTAAATATAATGACCCTTATGTAAAGTGTTCGAGAGCCACTATAAAAAGAATATATTAGAACTTTCTAATCATCACAGATAATCAAAGAAAATGTACCAAAAAAATAAACAAAAATGGCTAAAACTTTAAAGATGTTCACATCAAGAAATCTGTATTTTTACAGACACATTTTTCATTGTATGTAAATCAGTAAAAGATTTTGTTATTGTACAGATATTTGCTCTCATTTGACAGAAAATTATTAAGGATGGAAAATTTATGAAGGCCGTCTTAAATGTGTTTTACAGACCTTTACAGTTTTTTCCATGTAAAATCTAGTGAAATCTATTTTATGTTGACTTAAAAACATTGTTTAGATGCCAAAACTGTATCAGAAATGTATATTTTCACAAACAGCAATTTGTTCTTTTGTATTATCTTACTGTAAAGCTGAACTGTATTTAAATCTCTTTTTTTCTCAAATATTTGTGGTAATTTGAAAGAAAATACATGTATATCAAGGATTTTAAAAATTAGATAACTTTTTTTAAATGGTTATTTCATGTATTTCACATGTTTTGTTATGAAACAGATCATCTCCATTAAAATCACAAAACTATAAAATGTCAAGATCATAGATATGTATGTATTTTTACAAATAGTAATTTGATTTTTACAATGTGTGGCTGCAAAGTTACACTGTTTTACTGTGATCAAATCATGACTTTACATGTTTGCCAGTATGTTCATTGTTTTGTACAGTTTAGGATGTTACAGTATTCCTCTGTTTTTAACTTCTTTTTTTTTTACTCTTTACTCTTGCTACCATATTTTCACAGTTTTTTAACTGGATTTCTTATTATAGAATGGGCTTAAACTTAACAAACCATGTAATAACTGACAAATAGAAAGGACTTTCTTTATTCTCTGGTTTTGGCTATAAAAGCTGGCGTTTCTTCTATGAGATAGCTGAAGGATTCTCTGATTGCTTCCACATTGTACCAGAAACTTATTCTATCCACTTCTGAGAATTACTGGCAGCTTTTTTCCGTGACGCCGTTGTCAAATCGCAGGTTGAAAAGCGGCCACAGCTCTGACAGCTCATGCAGCATTACTGTCTGTCTGCGGCTCGCCTCGGGGGTACCGAGTCCACTTTCAGCTCCTGCTCACCCCCAGCCGCTCTTTTATAATTACACAGAGACACTCTCATTCCTGCAGAGTTACAGCGATGCATTTCATCTCCCATTGTTTGATCTCGGTGTCTGTCTGCGGCTCTGGTTCACTTTGCTTTTAAATATCACCATACTTCTTTGTCACTCGGCTCTGCTGTTGATCTATATACCCCCTGTCTCGGTTTACAAAGAAACACCAGTTGTGTCACTTTGTGTCTACTTTGGTTTCCTCCCGCAAACTGTGTGGTCGATCTGCATTGCAACAACAATCTTTATTCCTCTGGGGATGTTCATGTGTTTGGATGTTAGATTCAAGTCGCTGCCAACAACCGCTGGATCTGTAAAAAACAGGTTTTATCTGCGTTTCCTCGAGTTCACCACAACTCAGCTGACTGTTTGGATGAGATCCAGCAAAAAACCCAGTAAAGGAAAAACAGAGCAGAGCTAAAGGGCGCTGGATGCTAACTTGATAATTCGACTTTTGCCTGACCTCCTTTAAAGTGCACACCACCCCAGCTGGTTCCAATATCCTCAACATGGACAGAACTTTTTGTTTTGTTATTGTTGTTACAAATTGAGCATGTAGAAAAAGAAGAATGTAAAAAATGTTTTTTTTTTTTTTTTTTTAAAGGAAAGGAAGCTTGTTGGAATATTTAACCCTCTGAACCTCAAAACCCGCCGGCAGATTTGAAAAGCATTTTAACTTTTTAAGAAAACCAGCAAAATGACAACATGGATCAGAGCCAAAAGCTGTGAAAACAACAAGACTCCTCATAATTGTAGCTTTCTGAGCTGAACT